>NC_087066.1:44877783-45055402 GCF_963678635.1 Symsagittifera roscoffensis | reverse complement strand
CGTGGCTTAAGATGTCAGCAATAATTTTCATTAACACAATTAATCTGTTCTTCATTAAATTTTTTCGTCATAAAAAAAACTCTGATACTTTTGACGCTTCTTCTAAATTGGAAGTTTTCAGCTAAAAGGTTGCTATTCAGTGTATCCAAAAATCCAAAACCATACTTCAAACGATTTAATTAATTTTTCGGTTATCAGCACGGAGAGCCTCAAGGATTGACTGAAGATTTTATACAATTTGCGTTTGTCAGGATACTTGTGTTGTGGTAGGGCACCTTTTTCTCTCATTATATTGCCAAATGAATTGCTGCTACATGAATTTTTTTAATTACAACCTTCTCGGCAATAATTTGTCAACATTTTGATTACGTCTCTTTCTGGAATCTCGCTGCATAAAGAAACGAACGTGACTTTTCGAAAAAAAAAAGACTTTATGCCCTTCATTAATAAATTTTTCAACGAATGTGATTATGACTGGACAATTTTTAGAAGCTTTGAGACTTGGTCAGTTGTAGAAGACTTCTTCGAGCGTTTCAGCAACTCATCTGCAAATGAATATTTTGCAGCTTTGAATGCTGGTTTTTTTTCCTAATGAGGAAACTCGCAGGAAAAAACTCATGCATGACGACCAGATAGCTGACGGACAAACTAATTTTTGTGCCAATAAAAAAACTCAAATTCTTCCACTCAGAGAAGGAGGCGAAGTAGGCATTCATAACTTTCCTGAGATAGATGCGTGCCTAAAAAGTCTATTAGTGATTGCTCAGATGTTTACTGATTTGTAGAGCATCTTGGAGTCACTGGCAACACATGTTTTGAAGAAAAGGAAGCAGCGCTTTTTTCGAGGAGTGTCAGACTAAAGAAGCTACGTGTTTGTATTTTAACAATTTCTTGATGAAGAATTGGCTTTTCATCTGACGCTCAGCTGTTGTTTCATTTTTCTGAGCCACTACTTCAATATTGGACAAGATGGCTCTTTTCTAGCAAATAAAATTACTTAAGAAACAGCAGATGGATTTCGTCCTGTTTTTGTTTTTCAATGCCTTCTCTAGAATCCTAGCTCCTTTCGAGTTCAGTGGCATAAAAAACAAATCCCCACAGTTAACTAACATGCACTTATCTCTTTTGCGTATTCATCAAGAAGAAACTGAGGTTTTGATCATTTTGATTATCATAATCAGCTAAAATAAAATTACCATTCACACAGTCTTAAGACAGAATGTGATCCAATGAACGTCGACCGTAACGAGTGAAAAAATTCACCATCTGTTGAACTTTCGCCTCTAGTTTGAAATCAATATTAGGATTTCATTCAAAGCAAGAGCGATAACGCCCTACTATAACAAAATACTCCAAAAAATAACCACAAACGATTCTGACATTCGACAAAGAAGGCAATTGATAATCGGGTTTTCACCAGCCACTCATTACTATCGTTTTCACAATTCGAGGTTAGTTTAAGAAGCAGTTTACTTTTTGTTTCGACTTTCGATACGGAAGTAACGGAATATTTGTGCTCGGGGTGGGTTTTTTTTCTTCAGACAAATTTCGACTTTTTAACTAGCCATTTTTGACCGAATTTTTTATATCATTCAAAAGGTATTGTTGTCCTGAGCTTAAATTTGAAAAGATATTTCACCTGTGATCTTTTTTCGTAAAGTTATGAGGGTTTAAAGATTGCCTTTTTGGCCATTTTGACCAATTTGGGACAATTAACGCGCAATATAATTCGCGCTATTAACGCTTAAGCGGAGATTTAATCCGTCTTATAAATCGTTCCAAACTGGTTGAACGAAGCTTATTTGCCATAATTGATTTGTTACAAGGAACGAAATCTATCTTTTTGTACTTTATATGGCGTGTGGGGGATGATTTTCATAAAAATTTCAAATTTTAGAAGAAAAAAAAGTTTCATTTTATTTTATTTCATTTAATTTTTTTTATGTATTACTGCTGCTCAATAAACCTTAAAAGGCAGTCGGAACATTCAGGGCTTCGCCCTGATACGAGCAGTCTTGTTATATATCGTTTCTATTGGCACCGTCAAGTTTCAACAATGACCACGTACATGAATGACTACGTACTTGTTTTATTGACTACGTACATGAAAAAAAAATTTCTTTTTCTAGAAAACAGAAAATCTACTACCAAAACTTGGCAAACTGTAATTGTTTCTGTTTCTTAGTCAATTTTCTTGATGCTTTCAACTTTTTCATGGCATCTTCATTGAGTCTGAGTTGTCGGTCCACACTCTCGGGATCCAGAAACCACTAGTTTTAATTGTGTGTCAGATTCTTCCGGAAAACTTCACAAGTATGGTTAAAGATACCTTTCGAACTGCTCCAGGGATCACTCCTTTATTTTGCCATGTCTATAGGCTACTTGACAGGCTACACCTACACCATTATTATTATTACCGAGATATATATATATATATATATATATATATATATATATATATATATATATATATATCGGTAATAATTTTGCTGGGCTTCTCAGTTCCTTGTTTATCTTTGTTTTTTTGGTGGTTTAGTTCGCCAAAAATTCTAGTATTTTACATTACCTTGAGGTTACATCAGGGTTTAATGCAATACTGAGTTTCCTGCTCAGTTTACAAATGTTTTCCTCGTCTAGTTTTATAGAAAAAACAGTTTTTTGTCGCATCACACTCGATTAGTTTTTGTTTAATTTCGACTATATCGGTTGCTAGATTTGATCCTTGCCAGTGGCTTGTTGATACTTTTAATGTAAGCACAAAAGTTGACGTTCATCAAATCATTCTTCACCGAGGCACATTCTTACAAAGACTATGACAGAAGTTCCTTGTTTTGCTAAATAGATTCTGGCGAAGTATTTCAAATTTCACCAAATGCTCTGATCATCAATGATATTTTAAGCAACTAGGACGTTCCTCAAGAAGAACTTTTCATTTTCATAACATGCTTTGTATATAAGGGTTCAATATATTCCTTTGATTTGCCATGCTGAGCAAGTTCTTCTAGTGTCTGATGAAACTAAAATAGTTTGGTAAGCCTGTTAAAGTCTCTGGTAACTAGTATTTCCAAGCTTTGTTTTTTTTCCATTGGGATTCAACCCCAGCTCGCCAGATCTTGACAAACTTTTAAAACTTAAATGCAATCAAACTGTTCAGCTACGAGGCTCTTTCGTAATGTGAATAAAAATGAAGAATTCTTTGGTAGGCAAGACTAGTTAGTTGGTTGTTGTCCAAAGAAAAACCACAAAAGAAAATCGTTTTAGTGCCAGAAGCTTACAACCAGATCACAAAAATCCCTGTAGCCAAAGGCTACCCGGTTAAATTTTCCGGTCTGTCGAAGCATAGCACATCTATTCAAAAAATGCACCACACAAATTACGCTAAATGATGATGATTCACAGTTTAATTTGTAATATGAAGCATAAGTCTGTAAAAATGCGTACCAATAAAAGTACTAGCAAATGGAAAACAAAGCTGCTCGTATCAGAGACACAAAGCCCTGAATGTCGAGCTGACCAAGAGCGTCCGTCTTGAATTTGTGGTCTACAAAAGCTGATAAATTACGAGTCAGTGATTTCTTTGGTTTTTTAGTTAAGAAAACAAAATTAAACTCATGTGAAAAATTATCAAAAAATGGGTTTAATGTATGTTTTTTAAAATAATTTTCGAACGTTTATCTACACGCCACTCTTGTACTTCGGACCACCAACTCAATTTTTATAGCCATCTGGGAATTATTTATTTATGCCATCCAACGGGGGAGAACTCGAAAAATGTTTCGGACTTAGCCAAATCTTAAGTAAATGAAGAGTTAAAAATGACGAAACCATGAACGTGTGACAGAACTTGCTCAGAGCAAAAGATAAAACGGAGTTTTTATTAATTTGAGTTTGCCCTTAGATCTGTACTGCAGAACACAGCCAAGCAAGGATTACAGGTTGCTTTGCAAGAAAAATAAAATCTTCCCAGCACAGTAACTGAAGAAGACAAAAGTGAAAAAGAAAAACATTACAATTGAAAAGTAATTTTTTAAAAGTTTTTTGAAAATCATAGTACTTTTCTAAAATTCATAGAAAACCCCTGCCGAAAACCCCTCCGTTTATAGAAAACCCCTGCCAACCCAAAGGGTCCCCTCTCGGTACTTTTGGCAAAACCCATTTTTGGCGGACCGACACTAAAATTTTTCAAAAGGTAATAAGTACTATTTTTCACGGGCAGCGTGCGCCTAAAAACGCCGTTTTTGAGTCAACATTTTCCAAAAAATTCCCAAAAGCATTGAAAATTCACCTCCCCTCGAGAAAATTCTGTATAAGTATATATAGTAAACAAAAACTCAGAGTCACCATCTCCATTTTCATTAGGAAATTTTGTTTCATGTGATCCAAAAACGGAACAATTCAGACCAAGTTAGGTCAAAAACAAGACGGATTTTGAGGAAAACTTCATGAAACGACTATTAGTGCTTTAATGTGCTATTACATTTGACCGCAATGATCAAAATTAGTTGAAGAAAAACAAACCCTACTCCATAGTTCCTTCTCACCACTAAAAGTTTTAAGGGTGTACTTTTAACAAGCACAGCCAGTAGCTGTGCAAGTATCACAAGTTGCTCCGACTATTTTTATCCTTGCTAAAATTAATAAAAATTGTTTTAAATGGAAGGGGAGCTCTAAAATGGTCTGTAATTTGGTTTTCACTTTCACTTCTAATATGACTACATGTTTGGGGCAGCTAACGAGGTTTCCTTGAGGTGCGTAATATTGGGTAAAAAACTCTGCCGTAGTTCCCTCCCTGCATCTTCTGGGTTATGCAATAAGACTAGCCAGTTCGTCTGCAAATTGCAGAGAGAGGAGCCGTCAGTCAGTGTGAACAAATTAAAACTTAAAAAAGTGCTAGAGATGGATAGGATTTAGAACTAAGCTGTTAGATATATCATGAAAATTGTAAAAAGAAATACTTTCCACTTTGCAAAAATATTTTATTGGCTGCTAATTATATTTATTAGAAAAATTTACTTTGTTTCTTTGGTTAGAACCGTTAAATTTTAGCTTCCTGCTTAAGTTATTTACACTTTCGCGTAAAAGGATTCCTTAAGAAGGCATTCTTAGTCAGAAATAAATGACTTTAGATATCTGGAGAAGTTCGAATCATTTTAACTCTTCTTTTCTCTAGAAAATCATCACGGAAAAATTTCAATGAAACTTGAATCATCATGACCGTCTACGAGATTCCTTTGAGGCAGTCAAGCTTCAGAAAACAAAAGCATGCCTAGTAACACATAGTCATACCTGTTGCCCATTTCGTGAAGTGGTCGCCTGCATTTAAGAAAAGTGAAAAAAAATCGATTATAATGGGTGAAAAAAGGATTTTGTTGCCTCAAAAAATAGTAATATTATAATCCATTTTTAATTGATTATAATCTATTTGTTTTCACTTTTGTGGACACTGACAAGAAAACTCAATTATAATCAATTTTTTTTTCATGGAACTCCAATGCGGGCGGAGCAATAATTTTGTCCGCTGAACAAAGATAGATTTCGAGGAAATCATTCATAGCCATCGTATATGTTGAACACGCTTCTTAAAAGCGGTGAAGAGGTTTTCTTTTACGCCAAAAGTTAACCTCAGATTTGATCTTGTTTTTTTTTGTCAGAAACTTTTTACTTTAAAACAATCCAAATTAGAATTTTGTCGTTTTGCGTTTTTGATGAGCTACATTTACCTTTTTTGCTTCGATAAGACGAGATGAAACCAATATCGTAAGATGGAGGCAAGGTGTCAAAATTTCTGGCCAAACGAGAACGAATTTCTCCTAAAACTTCTTGGATTTCAATGGAAAAAATACCGTGAACATCACGTTCTTTCACACCTTAACTGATAAAAGGACGAGACCTGATCGATTGACTGAATTTCACTTTACTGAACCACAAAACAACAAAGCATCAAATAATAAAATAGTTTTTGATTTCGTCTCCGTCGTCGTAACTTCGGATATCCACTTGAGTTGAAGAGGATGACAGAGACAAGGGGTTCGTTTCTCTACCGGAACGACTGAAAAATGTCCTTTGAAAATGGGGAGAGAGCTTGACATAGACAACTAGCAGCGCAGCTGTGGATATTAGCACGCTAAACACGATGAAACGTTTCTTCCACAACCTAAAACAAAAGAAATATCTTAATTGACAGAACAAAACATTTTTAGACTTTCAACTAGTCTTTGTTGCGGAAATAAGTGAGAATATGTTACTTTGGTTCTAAATATCTGTCCTTTTTTGCTAATCTATTTTATTTAGTCAGTTGCTTTTTTACAGTTTTTGAACTTTTTGAGAACTCTTTTCCGTATATCTACCAGAAAAACTGAACAAGGTTTTCGTTTGATGTCTGCGTGGGAAAAATTTAAAACTAACTGTCTTGAGTTCAATTTCTTTTCGTATGATATGTGCTCTTGATCAATGTCACTCTCTGAAACATTTTTACTCGTTGCTCCTGGCAGAACTAAATTGAGAACTGAAGAGCCGCTTTTTTCAGCCTCAGTTCCACTTTCTTCTTCTGGAAGCGTGAAGCTGAAGTTTGAAACAATTGGCACAATCTCAATGTCAAAGTTTTCATCCAAGGCGTTTTCGAATGGGTTTTCTAGAGTCGTTTTAGACTCTGTGTATGGAACTTCAGTGTTGCTTTCGCCAGCTGAATACCTGATAATTACGATGAGGACTAGCAGTTCCTTAAATAGCATCAAGTTTTTGCTGTATTTTGTCATTTTTTTGGCAGACTTGAGTAAAAAAAAAAGAATTAAAAAGAGTAACTTTGTTCTTGTTTTTGTACAAATATATGCTCGAATGATTTATAGCAATTTTGAGACAATGATTAAATCTGAATTTTTGGATTTGAGGCAACAACACCAATTATCTTGCAATTTATAGGTACAGAAAGGTTTCAAATCTGTTCACACTCAAATACCATAAAAGCACATGCCGCACAATGGAATTGTTAATCTTTTTCTTTTGAACAATTAGCTTGCAATTAAACAATGGAGGGAATAAGTCTGATTGCTAATCAACGCCTTCTAGTGTAAAATTAGTCATTGGTTGTCCAAACAAATTTTCGACGCTGACACAAACAGTTTCGTCTTTTTAGAAATCATAAGAGTTTCAACTATGTTTCAATACCTAGCTGACAATCAGGGGGCGGATCTGGCATTTTCTCGAGGAGGAAGCCGGGTCGACAAAACTCCTGGAATTTTTTTTTCTAGGTCAACCAAATTTAATTTCCGAGCGCTCCTAGAACACTATAAAGACACAGGCAAAGATTTCTGCGCCGCAGACAAATTTTGAAAATTAGTATATATTGGCGACATCGGCGTCTTTAGAAAAATCTTAAGGTTTGTCGCCGATAATGGATGATAAAAAAATACCAACCCCCCTCCCCCGAAATCCGCCTCTGCTGACGATGCAGATGTTTTAATCGGAGCTGTCTTCATATGTCTAATAGATTTTTCCATAAATCATACCCATCTGGTGCGTTCTTATGGAGTATTCTTAATGGTCAATCTTAGATATGTTGACCATGAAATTAGCCACGACAACTGAATGAGATTTGGGATCAAATGCGAATAAGAGAAAACTATGGAATCGGAAAAATTCAGTTTAGGCAATAAATACTTATCCATCGACAATATTTCTGAAGCTGAGCAAAAAAACTTGTTTTGGATTTTGAGAAGTTTTTTTTAAACCAAAATCCAGTTTTTTTTGGCAATCACGGTGCATAAAAGTTTTGTTTTCAAGTTTTTGTTTTTGTCAGTTATGTCACCCTCTCAAATCTTATTTTTTATCATCAAGATTCTATCTTTTTCTTCAAACGAAACTATATAACAGGATAGAGCTTGCTGAAACCAAAATTGATAGAGCTTGCTCAAAAAAACATGTCCTACAAACGCTCAACAAGTTTTGAGCTACTCAACATCCTCATAAGCCGAAGGCGACTATTTTTCCATGAAAAATTGTCTTCGATGCATTAAAGGCCGTGGCTTCCTCCTCAATTATTTTATATATCATGAAGATGGCTTGAAACATACTTGGCGCAAAAACGCAATATATAAAGCCAATAGAGAAATTTATCCAAAACTACAAATATTTTAAATATCATTTTAGTAAACCCAGTATTTTCAGTAACCTTTTCTAAAGCTTTTTCGTGCGTTTAATGTGGAAATTCAGACGCCAAGTAGGCGAGTGATAACTTGGCCGGAAAATGGATCAAGAATGAGTACTTTTCTTTGTTTTCCTTGAACACATAATCCCGCATTTATCGGGTAAATGGCAATGCGTGGAGGACACTTTATGCTCTGCTTCTTTTTCTGGTATACGGAAGCTAACTAAGCTAGGCTAAAAGAATAAAAGTAAGTGATTCAATTAAAACTGACTTTTGTCTAAAGAGAACAAAAGTGACGCGAAGTCCAATGGATTTCGTATAAAACACAATTGACCGGTACCTAATTAGTTGCTAGAGGACTAGGTTAATTAAGTAAAAACGCACAACCACAACCTTACCCAATGCAGGAAAAATTGTAATAAGTAGCCAAAATCACACACATACTCCATTCTCCCTTCACCCCACGGGATCCGATGTTTGAATCAAAAAGAATCAACTTAAAGCCCCATGGAATTTACAAGAGACTATACAAATGTACACGGAGATGAAAATGAAACACATTATACAGGCTACATACAATTCAAAACAGATTTAGACAACAATCATAGAGAGTGTCAAAAAATGTATTTAAACAATTGGGGATATGTATAATATAAACAGATAAAACAGCGTAGAACTAACTAAAAATAACAATTGCGATGCAATTCGGTCAAAAGAAAACCAATTATTATATCTGCGAAGAATAATTAAACAGGAGTATTTAAGGTTTAGCGATTGAATGTGGATAAGGCAATCGTAGGAATAAACGGTAGGGGATCATTATGGGTAAATTTGAAACTTATAATCAACTGAGTTAAATATTTGGTGAAATTTTCTGCCTCTACTCTGATTTCCGTGTCTACTAATGAAAAAATATCACTCTCTTTGTCTTCTTTGTACTCCAGTGAGTGTTCTTGAGCAAGTGAACGTAACAACACTAGTTTTGGGTTTAGCTAAGATGTGGTTGAGTGGGACCCTTGTGTCAACTCGCACTAAATTTGGTCTTGCTTGAATGTCCGCCAGTGGTGCCGAGAATTCTGATTGGGACTCGAAGGCGATGGTGGATTGGCATCTGTTGGTTTAAGTGAAAGCAATCAACGATTCCTCTTCTGAATCCACAATGTCTGTTGCCGCAGCCCTCGGTAGCCCTTGCTGGATGAAGCACCTCTCTCCATAGAACTTTGGAGGCCCGGGGTTCCTTCTTGGATGTGAAGTGCTGCACGATGGGGTGGCTCGGAATGGGTCAGTTGGTTTCTCGGGAGAACTCTCTATAGCAATTGGATTCACATATGAAAGACTGAGATTTAGATTTAACCCCAGAGCCTGTGCCAAGATAGTGTTCCAAGACGTTGTCCCAATAGTTTTAATCTAATGACGATGTTAAGTCTGAGTTAACATAACAAAAACTTTTAGTTCTGGGGACGTTCGAATTTTTCCTCTTCGACAGTGTTGGGCCCGATGGTCTGCCTGACAGTGTACGTCATGCTTCGTTTGAGTCCTTCCTTTTGATAGGAGAGTTTATCTTTCCCTCCTTGCTAATTCATTATTGTTAATTAATGTTTTCGGAACTATCGTAAACTTACTTGGAGATAATGGTTGGCTTTTCTTGAACTCAAGGTCCGATTGTCTTAGTACGTGGCCATTATCTAGGGTTACTAAATTCTTGGTGTCTGATATAGGTTTTCCGCCAAGGGTTAATAATACGATTGGCCTTCCCTTATGTTCACTGTCCTTCTATACCATTTACCTACTTGGGTGAAGAGGTTTGACAACGCGGCTCTCGGTGCGACCTGCTCTGTATTGTCCGTTAGATTGCTCTCGTATCCTCTTTTTTTGGGTATGGTTTCCTCAAAGTAGCTGTCCTCTGTGTTGTCGTTTGCCTTCATTCCTGAGCTCTCTCTTTCGACATGATCGACTTCCCTTCATCTAAACCAATGGCAGGTGAAACTAAGGATTTCGAGAAGTTGTAAGGCAAATTATTAAAATGTTTTAAGGAGAATGTACGTCCAAGGGATGTTTGTTTTGTTGAACGAATGTTGCAGATGATTTTATCGATCGCAACAATTAGAATCGTTTTGGGCTTGTTGAATGTAATTACTATTAGTTTCTGTTTGAAGATGTATATAAGACATTGTACCACTTCATTTGATCTACGATCTCCCACCGTACATAAAATTAACTTAATTTTATTCTCGCAGAAAGTTTTGTTTAATTTGAAAGGAAACACGGCCCATGGCCTACTCTGATTGATTTCAGAAATCCATGTAAGTTGCATTAATCTGTCAGAAATGTAAGTATTGAAGACGCTGAAGTAGTATTTGCCACCTTAGCTGAAGGAAATTTGGTGAACGTATCTATGCTGAAAAGTAAATTTTTTGATCTGCCCCTGTGTTTATTGAATAGACCTGCAAAAAACCAGACTTATTTCACCGTGAGATTCCAATAAAACTGGTTATTTCTGCGTAATAGCCGAGCCCAGAATGACTTTGAGGTTCTTAGTGGCTTTTATACACTGTGCATAGTTTTCTACCGTGGTGGTAAATTGCCCGGTATAAGTGAGGCCACCAAATGTTTTCCGCCAGAGCTTCCATCCCGAACTGTCCTGGTTGGGTTTCATCAAAAAGCTTCATGAACGGGGATCTAAGGGCTGCATCGACAATCAATTTATTATCGTTGAATAATATTCATTCCTTTAGATGGATATCTCATTAGTGGGTTTTCAAATAGACCCCGAATCTATCCAGTGGTCTTCCTTCTTCTACTGGCTTCTTCGCTTCTTTGAGGATTTTGTCGGCCTCTGTCATCATCCTGATCAATTTGTTCGAACAATGGTGAACGCTAATGGGGATGAAGGTATAATTAACGCAAACTTATAGTTTGCAAGTATCTTTCGGTGGATTTCGGACATAATGTCGTTTTCAAACTTTACTAGTTTTGGTGGATTTCGGACATAATGTCGTTTTCAAACTTTACTGAGATTCCTCGATTTTCTGCACATTTTAACGAATGTACTGAAGCTTGAGAAGCTACAAAATCGGATCTGTCTTCTTGATTTGAGTTTGATACAAAATGATAATACTGATGGTTTCAAAAAGAAAAAGTGAAACCTCTTTATTAAGAATATTTGATTGAAATTAAATTTGGAAAGCTTTAACGCAATGCAACTAATTGTACAAGTCTCTGAACGCGAGAGATTAGAATTGCTTATTTGCAGTGTGTCTGTGACGTAAATAAGGACATTCGCGAAGAACGACCTTTGGATGTAGTGTAACTTTTATTTCTTTCCAACCATTGGAATTATGCAATCCAAGTTGTAATATTATTTACACCGTGTACATCCACTGAATTATTAATCAGCAAATTGTTTCTTATACAATTCTTCCTCTTACAATCACTATAAACAAATAGGTTTTCTAAAGCCTTGTTAACCGTCGCCACTAGAAATTCATTGTCATAATGTGGGGTTGGGAGGGTTTTTGCGGAGGGTATTCTCGACAATAACTCGGTAAATTCTATTTCTTTTCTGGGGATATCTTCGCTTTGAAAACTAAAAGACAAGAGTTGGTAGACTCAACGGCTGAGTCTTAGTCTACTATGCATCGTTTTAGTGCTATGGTGTGCATTTAGCAAAGATAAAAGCGCATTATGATTCCTTACGATTTCAAACACTGAGCCACATAAGTAATTCTTGAAATGTTCGGTTGCCCAGACCACTCCCTAGAGTTCTAACTATTTTGTTGAGTTTTCATTTCTTGGGTGTTTGAAAAATGAGAATCGAACGCAAAAGCTATCCAAAATTCCCTATATCATTGTTCCAATGTAGTTCCTAGGCCGTTACGCCAAGCGTCTGTTTTCAGGTTTGAGTTTTTTTTTTATATCAGAAAGGTTATTCTCCGTTTTTTTCACGATTTGATTTTTCATTTCTTCGAAGGCTTTCGTGTGTGAGTAATTCCAATGGTACACTGCTTTTTTGTTTAAGAGGGGATGAAGCAGTTAACTCAGTGTTGAGAAATTAGAGACGAATTTCAACTACTGAGTTTTGAACCAAAGAATGATCTTAGCTGAGTCCGATTTCTCCACCAATAGTTTTACTCTTGTTTCTGAGATCTTGAACCCCAACCATTCAATGTATTATTGAAAAAACGCACATTTTTCTCATTTAACTGCCATGTATTCGCTTCGTAGGATACTCAGAATTTTCGAAAGGATGGTCTTGTGTTCTTCAAGTGAACCTTTCTAGGCAATTAAACTATCGTCAATGTAGCAGTTGGTAAACTGAATATCTTTTAAGAGCGAATCCATAACCCTTCTGGAATTTGTTTGGCATGTCTCCCATCCCATAGAACCCCGTTAAATATCAATGGGTTGCGATAGTTTGGACACCTACCATATCAAACTTACATTGTTTACTCGTTTCGTCGCATAGTTTTAGCTGGCTGCAGGCATTTTTAAATTCTAAGCTACTGAACTACACTCCACCTGATTCTTTATTTGAGAGTTGGAGAGCGATGTTGTCAATAAGTTCGTGTGTATTCGGCATTTGACATAAATACTTTTTAAAGAACTGGTCAATGAAAAGTTTAGAGTCTAGGGATAATTTAAAACTGCCATCTTTTTTCTTGTAATTACAATTGGGCTTAGGAAACACTCTTCATCACATTTATCTCAATTCCCGATGTGCCCTTCTCTTTCTCCATTCTATTCATTTCAGACTCTACGCCGTCCAGTAAAGTAAAGTCAAAGGAACTATTCTACTTTTGATTTGTATTCAACGGTGACTGGAATTGTGTAACCTTTCTATCCAATGGTATTTTTCCTACTTTGTTAAAATGTTTGTCGAAATTATTGTCAGTTAAAAAATTGTATTCGAGTGGACATTAAACATACACGAGCTCGGAAGAGATACGTTGTTCACTAGAAGTAGCGGCTGTTTCTGCGGCAATTTCTATTCCAACTCGAGGTAAGTTGTTGTATCCCAAGATGTTCCTCTCGTGTCCGGCGGGGACAAAAATTCAATTATTGTGAAATTGATTCATTAGGTTGTTTTGTTACTAAAAATTTTTAGATTGTTTTTAATGCATCGCTAGTGAAGCCGCAGTAAAAAGCCCGAACTTTATTATTCACGGGTAAAGTTTTCAGCTGTGGGTCTCTCAGTTTTAGCTGATGGAACACGTTCACTTTCAGGAAACTTACCGGACTAGCTGAATCCACAGGAATGTTCATATTTACACTTGCGTCCTCACCAAATCCGATTTTTACAAGTTTTTTCGTTTCTAGGCAGTTGTCGTCGTAGATCGTTTGTATGTTCAACACCGAGTAATCATCATTGTCGCTTATTCCCTCTTCTGTCCAGGCGTTTATCACTCCACAAAAATTTTCTTCTTGTTTCGATTGGGGACAATTTTGTTTATATACTTTTTCTACTCTACTAGTTACAACTGGCTTCCTTCCTTTTGATTGACAAAGTCTTTCAAAGTTTCTTCTGTATTTACAAATGTGACATAATATTCCTATAATCAGACTTGCCACCTTTTGTACAGTATTATAATTTTTGTACACCTTACCGCTATTGTAGTGTTTAACCTTCGTCTGTGTTAATTTAAGATGGTTATAGTAGCTTTTCTTATCGAAAATTGCTTGGTTGAATGCATCCAATGGATTTAGCGTATCCGATAAGAGTCTCCGTTGGAGGTCACATCTTCTCATATTCAATATAAATACGTCTCTTATTCACTCCCGTTCCGCGTCAATTCCAATTTGGCACAATCTAGCTAAATGTGAGTGCTCCCCGAATTGTTTCTAGGATTCTATATCATTCTGTTTTCGCCTCAATAACTTCTGCCGTTCGAACGTAAAATTCGCGTGTTTAACAAGTGCTGCGTCCAGAAGATGGAAAAGTCTTTGAAGGAAATGGATAAAATTTTAACCCATGGTTGTTTCTGAGAAAACTCTCTTTTCCCCTTGGCTCCTACGGCCAAGTAAAGGATGGATCTTACTTTATTGTTCGCTTCGTTTTTCCTGATCTCCCCAACTTTTCGATTTTTCTCCGTGATTCTTCTTTCCTCCGCGTTTTCGTAGGTTCGCATTAATTCTTTGTTTCTGGCCTCCCCAGCTTTTCTCTTAGTTTCAGTTTTTGAATCCTGGGCGCCTTCTAAAATAGGGATTACGGTTTCCGACTCCAATGGTTCATTCAAGTTGTCTATAACCAAGTTCTATTTGGCGATGATGGAACTGATCCATCCAATTAGTCCTTTGGGTGGGTGGTTCTACAGTATGGTTTGGCCAAAAGGCGGGAATGCCCCGCATATTCAAATCAGTTGACTGGGCCATAATAAGAAGTGTCGAAATACCACTGGTATACGAAAGCTAACCAAGCTAGGTTAAATGAAAAAAAGTAATCGTTTGACTCAAAAATGACTTATGTCTAAAGAAAACAATAGTGAGGCAAAAATCAAAGGTTTTTATGTAAAATACAATTCACCGGTATCTAATTAGTTGCTATAGTTCAAGGTTAATAAAGTAAAAACACACGATCACATCAAACATGTCCTACAAACGCTCAACAAATATAAGCTGCTCAACATCCTCACTCAGCAGAAGGCGACTATTTTTCCATGAAAACTTGTCTTCGATGCATTAAAGGCAGTGGCTTCCTCCTCATTTGTTTTCCCTATCATGAGGACGATTTGAAACATACTTGGCGCAAAAACGAAATATATAAAGCTAGTAAAGAAGTTTAATCCAAAAATTCAAGTTTTTTAAAATCATTTTAGTAAATCAGTATTTTCAATAAATTTTTCTTAAGTTTTTCTTGTGCACCTAATGTAAAAAATATCTCAGCGGACCCCGACGCACACAGTGCGTCCCGTAGCTTATCCTAGCCATGCTGAGATGAGTCGGATACTCTTGCTACCTGGTCACTTAAAGGGAGCGTGTAGTGCATACGACATCCCACCTTACGTGACCAGCTTGGATCCTATAGGGGCACCACTCCTATTCAATCCCACTCGTTGGCCCAGGGTCATCATAGATAACCCACAGGGATAACTTAAAAGGTCTCTGGCTTAGACCGAGGTCTTTGGCTTAGACCGATGAGCATAGCTCATGCACTACTTGGGCAGGAATCTCGTATCGCCAGCTTTCTTTCTCCTACTAACAGACAGCTAGGAAAGATCAGAAACCCGCTGTCAGCTTTCGGGTCCATACTAACCGGCAACTTAAGATCCTTTACAATCGCCGGTAACTATAGAACATAGCTACCGCTTTGAGGGAAGAGTATCCCTAAAACTCCTTTAAACAGAAGGGTTTTTACACGACTATGCAAGCATAGACCTCCGCCGAACACGGAGCCGTACAAAGTGTCGATAGACGTACGGGAAACCCGCCACTGGTTAGACCAATGACAGGAGGGGCATGCGCAAACACAAAGATGTCGGGTATCCCCCAAGGCTCACATTTGCCGAAGCAACGCTCCCCTTGGTTCGCACCTACGTCTCTAAGCACTGGGCAATGCGGCGTGTGACGTTAGCAGAATTGGCCTCGTTTGATGAACTGTCGGTGTTATACTGCAAACTCCAGACAGTATAACGCGCAGGCAGACAGGAAATACAAATACCTACCCGACAGTTCAAAAGCTCAGACCAATTCCCCAGGATGCACCGGGGTAGATCCGATTACTGCGGACCACACCGCAAAGGACTACACCACTCGAGGAGGTGCCACACTAATACATCGAGGAGGTGCCACGGACAATTGTTCAAAAATGAGTATTTTTCTTTGTTTTCTTTGAACACAAAATCCCGTGTTCATCGGGCAAATGGCATTGCGTGGAGGTTTTTTTTCTGTTTCCTTTTGCATTTGTTTTCTTATTCCCTGCCTTATTTTTTTGCAAGTTTTATGTGTTTCCTAGCAAAATCTAGTGTTTTTTTCAAACTTGACAATGGCTCATTGAAAATTTGTTTTGTGTTTCTTTTTTCCACATGTTGTCAGTTATCAACAGCCCCCCTTTTTCGTGTCTGAAGAAATCCCAGTTCTTACTAGTTTCGTGTTCTGAGCACAAATAAGATCCGATAAGAGTGGAAATGTGTCGGCTCAAATTGATGTGGGGGATTGGCTACCAGGATTCAAGATGCATAGTACACCTGATCGTAAATATAAATAGAACTGAGACCAAGTTATGCAAAAAACAGCGAATTCGATTATTGAACTAAAAGGCATGTTTGAAAAATTCAACATTTAGATGACGTTCAACAAACAGTAGCAGCAAAAAACTTTGATTTGAATTTTTTTGTTTCATATTTCCAAACTTCTGCTGTATCAAATTTCTCTGCCAAAATAACAAGTTAATGCGGGAAACAGGATTTTTTGCGGTAAATTTTCAGCACCAACAAACACAAGCAAAATCAAACAGCTAGCTAGTGATGCTGTGAAGTCTTGTCAGTCACTTTTAACAGACCAAAATGGCTAGTTTGCTAAAAAAAAACGTTGAAAGAAATTTGGATTTGAAAAAAGAAATAATTTTTGAAAACTGGGAATTTTCTCTACAGTGATAGAAAGATATTTCCCAATAAAATTTTCACTTTTCTTTCTGTGGTTTTAAAAAAGTTATCAAATAGAAAGTTCAGTTCACTCAAGTCCAAACGGGCCCCTTAACATTCATCACGCAGGGAAGTTGTCATGAACACCGTTGTAAATCGGATCAAATACAAGTCAGATCACTTGAACAAGCAGCTCAACAACAAATATTGATTTAACAGCTCAACACAAAAATACAGTTATGTAAAGCAATTTCGAGGTGTCCTTCAAGGGATAAAATTTTCTTTTGCACGATTCGGGTCCGGACCACAGAAACTGTTGCTTTTTTTTTGCCTGGCCATACCGTTGCCTGGACGTACGAAAACTTTAACAGAGTTTTGAACGTCGATGACTATAGTTGTCCTATGGTCTAGCGCCCAGAACTTTTACTATGAAATAGGTCTCACTGCTCATTTCTATCACTTTGAGAAGATTTGGACAATTCCACATTGATTGATTATGTGGACTATGGTGATTCATTTGGAATTGTGAACCATGACCGTGAGCTCGACAGTTTCATCACTCATTGTGAAAACCCTTCGAAAATACAAAGAACGGATGACGCGATACAAAATATTCAACAGAGAGCTGACGCAGAGCATTCGAATTAAAATTGGTTTGTGCTCATCAACCTTTTTTTTCACGTTTATTCACTTCGTGCAAAAAAATCACTGAGAATAAAAAAACTCGAGTCCAAGCAGTAAAGTCCTGCAAAAATGACCATATAAGAAACAGTCATGATTGGTTAGTTTCCCAAACAAATACCAAATCGATATCTTTTCAAATTTACTTGAAAATTTTACTTCGTTTTCTAATTCGGGTGTTATGTAGTTAATTGCTATTTCATCGCTAGAAGTTAATTAACTCTATCAAAAAATTTTTCTTGATGATATTGGTTGATGGTATTGCGTGGTGGAAATAATCTGAGAATCGAGTTTTTTTTATATATTACAGTTTTTCTTGCTATAATCGCCTTGCTTGACGAATAAAAAGACTTTCAGAAGAAAGTCATTGAAAATTGTCTCAAACAAGCCTCAAACAGCCAAAATCAACATTTTTCACACTGCATGCCAAGAAATTTGACTGGTCGAGGTGATTTTAGTTTAATTTCCCAGCTTAAAATAGTTCTTATTTTTTAGTGAAAAAATTGAAAAGTTTCCTCTTATGCAACTGATTTAAGAGATGATCCAATGTAAACTCGATAAAGTTTTGTACATACAGATCTGAAAATGTATGAAGAAGGCTAGTCATGCAATTTTTATTTATGGCAGATTGATATTCAAGCTATTGGAACCAGTTCTAAACTAGTATTTATAAACCAACTATATTATTGATAAAACTATCTCTATAAAATATAAGTAACTAACCAATCATATTCCATCTTTAACATTGACACTTATTTGTAAGTGCTGAAACTACTTGTAGTCTCAGCACCAGAACAATTTGAATAAATCTTAGAATACAGTTGTTCTCCTTCTGGATAAAATCCCAGAACTAACTCGCGAAAACCAGTGTACACTAGATCCATTGAGACTAGGAGATATAAGAGTAAGATTAATATTGGTATTAGACTAAGAAGTCGCACGAATCTAACAGGCCGAAAATAAGATAGCGTGACGAACAGACGGCCAAAGGTCATAACTCATCTGATGCGACCATAAGTCTCGAACAAGACCTTAAATATATTAGAATTAGACAATTGCAAAATTGCTAAAATGTTAGATGGAATAGACAATTCAATAGAAATGTCTCTACGTCTCAATAAATCTACGCCAATTTTCCAAACAATACAAGAAATACCAGGTACTGCAAGAAGACCAAGATCAAGATCCAATCTGCTACATAATATTACGACGGAAACCGGAACAAATTTTTGTATTTAGAAGACTTTATGCAGCCAATTTAGATTTTCTTCTATTGACATGAAAATTATTTGAAGAATAATTCTTCAACAATTCATTTGCTGCTAAACCTACTATATAAACAATAACGGCTGATAAAAAGAACACATGTCGTTCCCCCCAAAATCTGCAGTAAATGAAAACTGTTGTATAAATAATTTATTGAATAAAAAATACAAAAATTAGTTAGTATTAGAATTCTTTTTCATTGTTAGTTTTATGAATTAACACACATTATCTTTTTTTCATCCCAGCCTCGTCACCTAAAACATTACAGTATAAATTCAAAAAAACTAATATCATCCAAGCATTAACTTTTAAATCTTCTTAAACTAAAATCCATAATTCCATAATTCACTTTTATTTCATAAACCGATTATCAATGCTTTCCTTGGATTTTTAATTCCATTTAAAACTAATTTTTTTTAAATTTAATTTCTGATCATCAAGGTTTCCCTTGAATCAAATCAGAACAATTTTGTTCTCCGGACCGCAAAATTTTAAAAGTGTCTAACGACTTCAAACGTCAATTCACTCTCCAACCCTTATAAACGACCCGGGACTAATAGAAATTTTTGAAAAACTAACCATTTTAATTAAGATAGACAGTGAAGAACTTCGGTTAATCATCCTTCACTTGAACCCTTCCTTCTGGATGACCCAGGCTAAAACCCTAAATAATTAGTAAGTCATAAAATAGTATCTAACGATCTACCTGTGTTCTAATTATAGCTGAACCTTGTGGATTGATTTATTTTTCTCCAACCCTTGATCACAAATCACAACGCCTAGGTGAGATTAAGTAAGTCAATCATAAATTAAAACCTAGTCACGAGAAAGTAAAGAATCAGTCTCACGAATTGTTATACTCTCTCTCCAACAGGTCAATCATGACAATCTATGCACCAACTTAAGATAACCACATAAAAACCATAAGAACTAACAGTTTAGGAAAATAAAAATTCTAACGCCCCAAGTATTGCACTCATCATCCTAAACCTTTTGTCAATAGATAATCTAGGCAGTAAACCAACAATCATATGACATAAATAATTAATAGAAAACGAAAGATACGATTTTGTAATCACACCGCTCAGACAAATAATAGGATATATTAGACCAAAAAGACAAACATGAAAAAAGACAATTATAACATAGCAAAAGAATATTATCAAAAGAAGATATTCAAAAAGACGGAACGCAGTCTCAGAATCAGAAACAAACACAATACAGGAACTTAAAGATTTGAAATGTTCAGTAAATAAGAATATACCGATAGAAGACCAAATATAATTCTCTGGATCAGAAGCTACAACATCATCATTAATTAAAGGAAAACGCAGATCAAAAAAAAATTAACAAACCAATAACCCTATATAAATGGAATCAACCAATAAGACATGTTGAAAATTACACATTAAAATTTCTACAAAACGAAGAACGAAAGAGTACATTGAAAATTTTGACGATAGCTCAATACTTTCATTTTTCATACAACCACAAAGTGATCCCGCCCGACGACAAGTACAATTTTGTCAAAGCTTATTTGTAAATTTAAATGAAAAAGAAAATAACCCTTGTAAACAAGAAACTCCTGAAATAAGAATAAAACGTTAAATCTTTGATCATATCTCAAAAAATTTTAAGTATGGATTCAGCATCAGAGTAAATGAAACCCATTGAACCAGACCAATGGCCATCTCGGTGTTGATCTCACATACCAATCCTAGTCACTTGGAACTTCACACGGAAAACTCATACTTCACCCTGCACGTAGTCTCGCTCTAAACTTAATGAAATCGATACATCATTGCATCGATCAGAAGTCTTGACACAACCACCTAAGACTACCCACGATCAATGAGACCCAACTTGAAACACGAACAAAACTTCCATCTACACAAAGAACTACATCTCTCCTCTCTCCAAGAAGCCACTGCTCACAACTTCAAAAAAAAAACTACATCACCTATCCTTCACTACAATAAACAATTAAAAACTAAAAACTCTCTAGGCCCCGGATGGGTGGAACCAGTTATAAAATAGTATTTTTAAACCAATTATATTATTGATAAAACTATCTTTATAAAATATTACTAACTAACCAATCATATTCCAACTCTAACATTGACAATTATTTGTAAGTGCTGAACCTACTTGTAGTTTCAGCACCAGAACAATATGAACAAATCTTAGAATACAGTTGTTCATCTTCTGGATAAACTCCAAGAACTAACTCGCGAAAACCAGTATACACTAGATCTATTGAGACTGGGAGATATAAGAGTGAGATTAAGATTGGTATTAGACTAAGTAGTTGCACGAATCTATCTGGCCGAAAATAAGATAGCGTGACGAACAGACGGTGTACCTTATCTGAAATTATTCTATGAGTAAAGGCGAAAGTTCATACCTCACTATTGCCATAAAGTTTTCATGCTACTTTATAGAAGTATAAAATGTATATAGCATAATTGAGAACTACATGAATAGCGTTTTTAGTCATCCCGGGTAGTTTTCAGTCAAAACACTTTGAGAAACACTTTTAAGTTTAAAGATTGTCAATATATCAATTTGCTAAAATTTGAGTCGTATAAGGATTCGATACTGCCATTTTGTTTTGCCTCAGTGCAATTAGGCTAGTGCAAATAGTTCCACCTGGGAATCTAAAAAAATCTAGGACCGGAGCACAAGCTGCAAACTGTTTTTTAATTGGTCTGAGTAAAAACAAATTAACTCTAGGATTTAAATTCCTCGCTTTCTTCGAAAGTTGGAACAAAAAATAAGTTCATAAATAAAACAAAATCAAAAAAAGTTATTGACCAAATAATGATAACATGATTAAATGAACTACAGTTTTGGTTGCAACTACAAACGGTACTACAAAACAGCAATATACTACAAACTTCAATTACAAAAGGAACAAGTTGGTTTTGTCAGATGCCATGTTGCAAGTTGTTGGTACAGTTGACAAGATGCTTCATCGCTAGTATGGACGAGAGAGTGTCACATATACCACTAGAAGAATAACCAAGGCTAACAATACACTGAGCATGATGAGAGGTTTCTTCCACAACCTAAAGCAAAAACAATAATGGTCAAATTCAGGGGAGGCGGCTGGCTAAAATTTCTCAAAGGTTCCTCCCTTTTGTACTATTTTACGATAGCCACTTTTGATTGACCAGCCCTAAAAGTAAAGATTTTGCTGATTGTAGTCAAATCTGGGTTTTTGTTAAAGCTTGAAAACTTTAAAATGAGACTTATAAAAAGTTCGACAAAATTTTTAAAAAACGGTTTTGTCAACAACTCTTCTGAATTCAAGGCTAGGGAAAGGGTGATTTGATGTGTAATTTTTCTTTCAAAGACCATGGAGGTCAACCCGGGTTGTAGATAGTATTTCAACTGCATCTTACCGTCACATTACCTTTCCAGGCCTTTTTGATGGTTTTAATCAGTTTTCTTTATAAGACCGCTCAAAAACCGCTTAAAAACCGCTCAAATCTTGCTTGAAAAACCGTTCAAAAATCACGGCAAGAAATGAGCGGTTTTTCCAAAAAAAACCGCTCAAACCTTGCTGGAAAACCGCTCAAACCGCTCATATCTTGAGCGGTTTTTGAGCGGGATCTCGACCCGGGCAACCACCACCAACACCATCCCCCCCCCCACCATTTCCGCCCCTCCGCAGGTATCTGCTCTCATTTAGAGCTCAAAATGCTTTAAACTTACTGTTTTGACTGGAAGGCATGTGTATAGCTTGTAGATCTGCGTGGGTCACTATCAACAGCAGTATCTGTCTTAGCTTCTTCGCCCTCGGCCACCTCCAGACGCTTTTTCGGCAACAAAGGGTGACTCATCTTTTTATTGGCGTTCTTTTCTTTCCCCGCTTCTCTTGGTATTTCGATGCTGGAAATCGAAGCCGCCGACTTGTCTACTTCATTAACCTCCTCAAAAGGCCTCTTTAAATTTTTTTGGGATCCCGTGGTTTCTAAAGATGGAATATTTGCGGCTTCAATCGGTACCATTGATGAAAATCTGAGGAAAATAAAGGCTAATAGAAGGAAATTTTTTCGGCATATCGAACTGGTAGTAGTTGGGTTCATTTTTAATAAAATTCAAATTTCAAAACTTTCAAACCCTATTGATGATTTTAGTGAAAACGTGAGAAAGTTGGTATTGGAGGAACTGATTTCACGTCTATTTGCTGGTAAGAGCCATCGAGTGATCGTGTATATTACATGTCAACTGAACTCATAATTATATGAGCCGTATTGAAGCTACTTTGTCACAAACTTGTGAACTCAAAAAGTTTTCGTCGTTCAGACTGACTGCTCTGCGCTCAATTAAGTCAGGATTATTTGATAACTCGCATTTTGTGTTTGGATTTGAATAAATGGCTAATCAATTATAGGGAGATTTAGTTCTAATATCGTCTTTAAGAACCAACATAAGATAAAATCCAATACTTTCCATTCAGCAAAATCAAATTTTTGTCAATTTACAATACTGTAGGTAACTTTTTCGAAATGAACAGCTGTACAATGTATTATTATCACAATGCATCAAATATGGTAATATGGCTAGACAATTATGGCACGTTTAAGATCGAGGCTAGATTATTAGAGATTAGACACTATGGTACGCGTAAGTCTTAAGATCGTTTTGCAGGCGGTCTCAGGTCGGTCAGCCCATTGCCAAACAGATTTTTGAGCGGAACAGACTCTAGTAATTTTTTTAGCGTGGAAAAGGGTGTGTTTTATGAAACTACCATTTGCGAGCATATTTTTTTCATTTTTTCCCCAGACTTTTCATTGACTAATTTTGGTCCAGTTTTTTGGCACAAGACTATAAATGTTTAGCTCTGCGTCAAATGATTGTCTAGAATAATAAGATCGATCACAAGTTACCAAACACGGCCGAGAAACCAAGAGAGGAAAAAGTTTTTCTCATGAAATGTCCCAAAAGCAATTTTCTGCCATTTTTTGCGATGTTTATGAAAATGGCACCAAATGAACCGAAAGGAGAACTTACTGTTGGTGCATCATAGAAACACCACCTTAAAACGATCTGGATAGTGAAGATATCAAATGCCAAAAGAAGAGACAGGGGGAGTAGCCACAAATCATCGCAAGCAACGATTCGTTGCGTTTCGAAAAATGACTCTTTGCAATTTGCGATGTTTTGTTTCAGCCGACAGTAAGTGAGATAAAAGGTGAACGATAAAAACAAAGCAAAACTGATGGACGTTGCTTCAGGTTAAAGAAGAAACCCCACAGGTTACTTCAGAATAAAATTGTTTTTACAATGTTTGAGCCTTTTAAACTATCATATTATTGGCTTTGATTTGCTGGTGCTCTGCCACTTTGATGGCAACTTCTGAAGCAACAAACCGGAAAATTTGATCTTCGAAAGCTTTTTTTATCCAAGTATATGTATCAAGGTTTGGATGGTGAGCGCACCTTTTCCTACGTGGAAGGTCGAAAATTAGCCCGTAGTAAAAACTTGCCGCATTTTGTTTTTGCATAGATGAAAGAATCGACTTCGTTATACAGCTCAAATAGACATGCAAGAGCAAACGAATGACATCAAAAGCCGGGTCTTTTTATCTAGCCGATCAACTGGCGCTAATCCAAGCTCCCGAGTGTCGCGTCAACTGGGTTTGGCAAAACTCAACAAAGTAATTATTTCCAGGACCTCCCTTAAAGTTTTGCTGAAATTTGTTGATCGATGCTTTCTCAAATTGGACGACAAGTTATGTCGGTTCACGCTTTAGGTTGATTTTCTGTTTTTCTGTTTTTTTTTTGAAAATTCCAACTTATCTTTGCCTGAATGGTTGCATATTATTTATCTCTGGTCCATACAGACATCCAACAAGCAAGTGAAAATACAAACTGGCCTCAACGACAAGACGATTACGAATGCCTTTGCATGTTTTCGAAAAATTTGTGCCGAACGGCTGAAAAAACACCCTATTCGGCTTGGAGGACCGCGAGATATTGTAGAAATTGACGACAGTTGTTTTTCTCACAAGCCAAAAAACACCGTGGTCGAGTCCCCCACAATCCAATATGGGTTTTTGCTATTTTTGACACAAGTATTCGCCCTGCAATCGGCTATATGGAAATAGTGGAACGCCGATGTATTGATACCCTACTTCCAATTATTTTAGCCGCAGTTGAGCCCGGGTTGGTTGTACATTCAGACGAATGGAGAGCGTACAACGCAATTTCCCGGGCAGGACTTAGCCACAGGACTGTGAATCACTCAATAAATTTTGTGGAACCCTCAACCAGTGTGCACACTTACTATGTTGAATCGTATTGGAATCAGAAAAAAAGGAAGTTTTAAAAACTTGAAACTTTCGATTTACTTTGATCCACTAAATTACAATTAAATCTTTCTAACTGTACCAAAAATCGTTAACAGTATCTTGAATAAGTACAGAGTTAACAGTACTATCGTTAACTATCATTAACAGTATAGAGTTGAATTAAAATGACGAAATGAAGACAAGAAAAAATCAGCAAAACTTAACAATAGCTAGTTGTGAGCAATTCGCAAGTGTGTCTTCTTTAGGTCTTCTTTGCGTCTTGGATTGATCAAGCTCTCAAGTATTTTCGATGATGCTCGCAAAAGAGTCCAGCTATAACCATTCAAAAAAACTAACTCAAATATCCAGGTTTGCTTTTATGCGACCAGATTTGCTAAAAATTCGACTAAAGCTTACAACGTTGAAAGAAACTAGCTGCAATTTCTTGCACCTGATTGTTATTATCTGGCCATTTGATTATATACACTTTTTTCAAAGATAGGTTTTACTCCTTGGCATAACCTCATAATGCAGTCTCTGCAACGTTTGATTGTCGTTCTGATTGTCGATTACTATTAACCATGTTTACTGTGATTGAAAACGAACAATAACGTAACTTGAAATAACTTAAAAAAACAGTTTGGAGATTTGAAATCTTATGAAGAAGACTAGTCATACATTTTTCATCTATGGCAGAAGGCTGGTTGTTTAGCTTGTGGTGACGACTGTACCGAGGAAGAAATTTTTGTTTTTACTGTGCCTAAGGCCAGTTTTCACCTAATGATTTCAATAAAGCCAAATTGGATGGCGTCTTTGGCCAGTCATCTACAGAAGGTTGAGTTTGGTTGTCTTGAACCCCGAACTCATTTGGATCTGTTGTGGTCAATGAAATGGTTGAAGGGGTGACAATGATATCGCTCTTGGGCTGAATTCTGTCATCTAGTCTGATAGGTGAGATACTTTTGGCTCTGCAGTAGTTGTTGAGATAAGTTGCTCTGCAGTGCTATTAGAAGTGGTGTTCTTATCTGGACTTCTGATTATGATCATAGGGCTAAACTTTTCTAATTACGATTTTTTTCCTTCTTTTCCGGGGCTGCTTGAGGAGTAGATGTTCTGAGATATTCTTGAGTCTTTTTAAGTTAGGTTTCAAAAAGTTTTCATCGGATTCAAAGTCTGATCTCGTACTTGGAGGGTTCTGAGCTTTAAGGTTCTCAGTCTTTGGTTTAGCCGTGACTTTCGTTTTGATCGACTTTCGTTTAGCCGTGACTTTCGTTTTCTAAGGCTGGCAGACTTCTCTTTCTTCTTCTCTAAGAAATGTCTCTATCGAGATGTTCATAGCTGCTTTTCTCCTCGTTATACCCAGTTTCTTGCTTGCCTGTTAAATTAGCTTGCCTGTTAAATAAGATTTAGCGCGGTAGAAAACTCTTGAAGCCTACTTTTTTAGGGGAAGTTCAGGGGCTTTTCGTAGCGTAAAGTTTACCAACTGTTCGTTTTTCTTTGAGCTGAGTTCTTGTTGGAAAACCTTGATGGCTAGATCTGATTTAGATATGTTTTTTGCGTTTGTAAGCATTTCTGTCAGTTTTTTTTCGATCTTGCACTTTGGTAGATATAATTGTCTTTCCGGGCAAGTCGTTTAGCGGCTTATGGAATCCTAGGGCCACGCGTTTTTCTGATTTCTCGAGGAATTTCATCAGTGAGCCAGCACTAGTCGGTATTTATTTCGTGGCATTGGTAATTTCATCCGATAATGTTTCAGTTTCATCCAATATCGCATCTGCGATAATATCAGGAGCATCCCAACCATTTCTTCTACGGCACTTTAACTTCAACTAGTCCTCTTCCCCCATGGTGCTCTCGTGGATAATTCATGAAGTAATTCATGACCGTAAATTTATGAGGTTGTTTTTTTCATGGCATAACTCTTTTTACCTTTTTAGCCATAATTAAATTACCTCATCCGTGGTCCGTTCAGATGTTTTTTGGAATGGCATGATATATAATTTTGTAGTGAAACTTTTTGTTGTTTTTGCCAAAGTGCTAGAAGTAACCTGAGCTAGCGGAAAAAAGACAAACGATCGATGCGTATGAGAACATAACCCCCAACGATAGGTAATATTTCCATGGAGTCAAGGTAACTTTGGGTTATCTGACGAATGCACTAGTGGTTTTAATTTCTTAGATTTTTAGCAGCCACATATAGTAGAGGGCTAGATTTTTTATGACAAACTGACCATGGTGAGCTTTATGATATTTTGCGCATTGGAGCTCTTAGACAGCAGGCACTACCAGTCGTCCGTAAAAACAAACAATCGACATTCAAATCAGGATAACTTTAAAAAAAAAATTCCAAAATGAACAATGTAATGTTAACAATTCTCATTTATTGCTTTTTTGATCCTTTTCAGATTTAAATTTCTATCATTTTGTATTGTCATGAGTCGATTATCAAACAAAACCAGCCATTTGAAGAGACATGTCTCAAAATTTTAACTTCTCTAATCTCACCTTGTGGATTCTTGGTGCTTTGACTGGGAGATCTCCTGTTTCAATTTGTTTCACATAAAAGTCAGTAATGCTAATGAATTCAAATCGGCAAACCTCGCTGTAGTGACCAGAGGATAGATCCGGAAATTGTGATAGTTTTATAACTAGATTAGACAAGGTAGCGTTTCTTAAGAGGTTTTTCCGTGCGCTTCCAGTTAGGAAAAACCTCTAATTACTTGCTCGCCATCGATTTGAACGTATCTTCCAATCACATTGATGGTGCTGCCAAAACATTGGCAGGCACATCTTGTGAATAAGTCTACTGAATCAATTTTCAAAAATGGTATCCACTTTCAAATCATAGAGTAAGTTTTTTTTCATAACAGACACTGGGTTGACTTCCTGACTAGAGTTGAAATTCAATTTTGTAAGGTTTGTTCAGAGGTTTCTTTTTTCTTGGCTTTTGTTTAAAAACACTGTCTTATTCCGTTTCCGATTTTGAATCGTATAGTTTTAATTTGAGTTGCCTTGTCAAATGCTAACTTTCTGAAATCGTAACAACAAAATAAATTTCTCAGGGAGGTTTTGCTGTGATGATCGGTTTCGTTATCAGTATAGGTTTATTTGACGATGTTTGCTTGAACCTGCGATCATCCTCCACTTCTTCAGTATTTTGCAAAAAAAGCCCGTACTTTCGCAATTGCTGCACAATTTTTTCCAGCAGAGCATACTGAGAGATAACCCTTCTTGAATCTTTGTCAACAGTTAGGGCAGTTTCGTTTCTCAGAAAAATTGCGAGATGGTTACTTTTTCGTGCTTAAGGAGGTCTGCTAGAACATTTTCTGTTGTTAGATTTTCTATGCAGAGTTCTTTTGGTAACTGGAACCAGATCTAAACTAGTATTTATCATTGGTTATTATTATGATATTTTATCTCTATAAAGTATTAAATACTAACCAATCATACTCCATCAAACTAACAACCCACTTATTTGTAAGTGTTGAAACTACTCGTAGTTTCAACACCAGAACAACTTGAATTAAGCTTAGAATACAGTTGTTCTCATTCTGGAACTAACTAGCGTAAACCGGTGTACACTAGATCTTTTGAGAATAGGAGATATAAAAGTAAGATTAAGATTGGTATTAGACTAAGAAGTTGCACGAATCTATCCGGCCGAAAACAAGATAGCGTGACGAGCAGACGGTGTACCTTATCTGAAATTACTTTATGAGTATAACCAAAAGGATATAACTCATCTGGTGCAACCAAAAGTCTCGAACAGACCTTAACTAACCTAGGCGTAGACAAAAATTAGATTATAATTAGACATATGCAACATTTCAAAAATGTTATATGACAAAAATTTAGTAGATATGTCTCTACGCCTCAATAGATCAGAAACAATATTCCGAACAATACGAGAACTACCCGGTATTGGAAAAGACGTCGAACAAGAGACGACATAAGACTAGGAAGAAATCTACCAAACGATTTCATGATTGTAAGACAAAAACGAGTTCAAACTTTTGTATTTAGGATACTACCAGCAGTAAATTTAAATTTTCATTCACTGACATAATATTTTGAAGAATCATCTTCAATAATCTGTCATGGCGCCAAACTTAATTAATATAGAGTAACGATTGATAAAAACAACACTTGTCGTTTTTCTTAAATCAGCTGTAAATTAAATAACAAATAACATCTTGAAAAAATATTTACTGAATAAAAAACACAAAAATTAGTTAGTATAAATCATATATCGTTAGTTTTTATAAATCATCTCCTCATCCCAGCTTCACCACCTAAAACATAACAGCAAATCTCAAAACTAACAATCATCAAAACTAAAACTTAACCTTTTTAACAAAACCCTTAAAGATAAACTATCAAAGCTTATCCTTGTTTTCAATTAAGTAATTTCAATTTAAATAACAGATCATCAAGGCTTCCCTTGGATCTTTAAAATAAAATAAATTATGTCCAAACTTTTGATCATCAAGGCCTATCCTTGGATCAAATAGAACAATTTTGTTCTCTCCCTCCCAATTTATTTAGTGTCTAACGACCTCAAATATCGATTCACTACCCAACCCTTATCAATGACCCAGAATTAACAGAAATTTTTCAAATAGCTAACCATTTTAATTAGGATAAACAGTGAAGAACTTCGGTTACTCATCCTTCACTTCATCGCCCTCCTCTTAGATGAACCAGGCTAAAACACTTAAACTTAGTCAGTCATAAAATAGTATCTAACGAATTACTTGCGATCTAATTATACCTGAACCTTGTGGATCGATTTACTATTCTCCAACCCTTGATCACAAATCACAACCCCTGGCATTAGGTAAGTCTATCTTAACTTAGAATTATTCACGAGAAAGTAAAAATCACTCTCACGAATTGATATAAGCTTTTCTCTCCAACCCAATAGAGACGACCCAAGTTAAGCTTACCACAAAAAATTGTAAGAATTAACAGTTTAAGACATTAGAATCACTATTCCAAATTTTGCACCCATCATCCTAAACTTTATGTAAAGAGACAATTTGAGAAACAAAAAAAATTAATTATAAAACACAACCGTTTAATTAACGACAAAAAATAAGACCTCGTAATCACACCACACAGACAAACATTAGGATACATAAGAACAAAAAGACAAACACTAAGAAAGAAAAATATTTTTAAACAAAAACAAACTATTAGGAAAAGAATTTTAAAACGAAGAAACGCAGTCTTAGAATCAGAAACAACCGCAATACAAGAACTTCACAATTTAATTGACTCAATAAATAAAAACCATCAAATTGACAATCAAGTATATTCCACTGAGTCAGAAACCACGTCACCAGCGTCCATAAAAGGGAAACGTATAATAAAAAATTGTTACACAAACAAACCAATACGTTTGTACAATTGGAATCAACCAATAAGACACATTGAAAATTACACGCTAACAGTCATACAACACAAAAATGGTTCAAAATGAAGATAACCTAGAAGATTCAGTACTTTCATTTGTATTACATCCATTAACTGACGCTCGAGGACAAGCAGAATTTTGCCAAAATTTAACCGCAAATTTATTCGAAGAAGGAGAAAGTCCGTGCCTAAGAGAATTCCCTGATGTAAAAATCAAACGAAAACTTCTTGACCACTATCTCAAAAGTATATGTAGTCTCACATCACAATATGGAATCTACACAATAGAAAAAATAAATCACCGAATATATTTCATGAGAGATATATCTTTCAAACTTATGACGTAGATATTGAATTATCAAATGTTTTTACACAATACATCAAAAATTTACAACACCAAAACTCACAAAGAGCAAACTCAAAATTCACAAATGATGTATTCTCATTTATCCATAGCTATATATCTAAATTAGAAATGAAAGAAATTCAAAGCGACTCACCAACTCAAACATCTCGACATACAATTGTACGACAAGAAATACAAATATTTTCAAAATTTTTAAATGAAATCCGAGAAGATCTATTAAATAAGGACATAACACAACATGTTAAACACAATTTACAAAAAATCTTAGCATGGTTTATAGTCAAATATTTTATTCATAATATTGATCTTATTGCACAAGCAAGAAAAAATTTTAGAGCACAAAATACAGATGACGAAACCGTACTAGCAGATCAATCAGATTATATTTGGGACCCTGAATGGTCTCATGAATCATTTATTAATATACCAACAAATATATCACGTCAAGCAATTAGCACAATCTCTATTCACAAAGATTATGTTAGAGTGGACCAACTTACGATTGATGCAACACCTTTAAACTATAATACATTCTTCCCTAAAAGAACAGGAAATAAAAGTTTAAGCTCTACTTTTATAAATCATGACAACTTGAATGGAACAAGAAATCTTACACAACAAGATATACAAACTCCATCAAATTTTGTAAGCGAAGAAATAGTTGAAACAATAACACTAACAGAAGCACAACGAAATTTTTCACCTATTCAACCCAGTTTTACAACTCCAAAACTAAAAAACCCAACGCTACAACAAAAAATTATACAATCCACAGTAAAACCCTCTGTTGCACAAAAATATTCACAAATGGATTACCCAACGTTTCGACCAGTCACAAAACCATCATACAAACAACAAACATTACATAGAAATAAATTTGCAGAACATAATTACAACTTTGTGAATAGATCAAAATCAACAAAACCTTCTAATATGGATAGTCAAAGTTACTCATATTCACAAAGTCAAAAATACCACAAACGACATCAAATTCAGTAAATTTTAATGATCAACCACAATCCTCACAAGAACAAAGTGAAAATTACCCATTTTTTCAACAACGAAAAAATAATACAAATAGATACCATACCAGGAATCAACCTCATTATTATACAACAAATTATTTTCCGTCAGAAGATGACGAATACTATAATCAAAATCATCAAGAAACTTTTTCAAGCCAAAGACCTCGTTCTTACAGTTTTGACAAACCAAACACTTTCGAACCATACACACGAAATGAACAATTAAGACAACCTAGAATTAATCCAACATCTTACAACAGTATTTTTCAACAACAAAACCCAGTTAAAACACAATCATACCAACCAACTCAAATGCACAACAAAACTCCACTGCCATTTTATTTACAACAACATGAAATAGCAAAAAGTCAAATTACAAACTTTTCTCAAATGCTAACCACCGCAGAATCGTTACAAATGACTATGAATCCAACCTAATGGCTGGATCATCAGTATCATCAAATAAGCCACTAATGGTATTTACAGGCACAGATCCTGAATACACTGTAGAAGACTATCTAAAAGCCGTCACAACAAATTTAACTCTAAATATAGGACCTGAACCAGTAAACACGCCACTTCATCAAAATTGGATACTTAGACGCACAGCTTTAATCCAAACCACACTTGACGCGCAGCCCAAAAATGGTTTTCAGTTTTTTCTATAGAAATAAAAGCAGATTGGAAAAGATACACACAAGAATTCTCAAAAATGTTTGATTCAGAAAGAAACAAACTACATCAAAGAGTTTTATGCAATGAGTTTTGTAGACTACCAAATGAAACAATTAAACAACTTGCTGTAAAAATTGAAATACTAGTCCAAAACGCATACTCACTCAAAGATGACAGAAATCTTAATGTTGACTCTAACACCTCAATTGCGAAAAATAGCAATGAAAAAGAGAGCATCACATCCTTCCTCAATCCGAGAACCAGATTTAGACTTTAGGAAACTAGTAGATAAACTAGAACAAGCTGAGATCACTATGAAATTAGAAGAAATGGAAAATCTAAAAATGCAATATGTCAACAACAACCAAACCACTACTTCACAAATAATAAATATTAACGACTCTGATACAGAATTATCTGAAAAATTTACTGCAATCTTGAACATCTACGAGAATGACCCAAATTTTAAAGGCAAACCATCTTTCAAAAAATGGTGTAATTATTGCCGACGAAACGGACACAGCATTGACAAAAACACCAAGATAACCAAAATAAACCACAAAAATATAGAGAACCAAATAAATCATTTCATCAGTACATGAAAAAAGATCAAAATTTACCCAACAAAAACTTTCATAGTAATAATAGTTCAGGAAGCCGCTTCCATATAACTCAAATTACTCTGGACAACAATCACCTTAAAATACGAACTATTGAAGAAGATCACCAAATCAAAGAAACTCACGAAATTTCTCACAAAACAGATGTAGTCGATCAAATAGTCGAAATAGTCAATATCGAAATGACTATTCAAGATCAAACTCAAACCAACTTGAAATTTCGTTTGATGCCAGTTCCCATTCAAACTCTACAAATAGAAATTATTCAAATAATCGATCTAGAAACTCTTCATTTAATAGAAATAGTTTCTATTCTTATCGTTGGAATAATTTCAATTCAAATGAACGAAGTCAAAGATATCAAAATAATAGATCACGCGATTATTCTAACAACAGATCACGTTATCACAGATCAAAATATAACAACTATCAAAATAGATCCCGCGATAATTCACAGAAGAGAAATTCAAGTTATAACAATAGACAAAGAAACTACTCTCAGTCACTAGATAGAAATAACACACGTTATCAAAATTCACAACAAAATTATAAGAGTAGTGCACCTAAACATCAAAGGCAAAAAAGTCAGGTACAAGCAACTGAAGAAACTCAACCAGACCCCCTGGTATTGATAATAACGAAAGCACAGAATTGCAATTAAACCACATCAATTGCAAATCCACAGATAGCGAAAATGACACTGAAAATACAATTTGAATTAACATGATATACGTTGAAAATGCCTACGAACCTATTATATACGAAAAACCAATATATTCCCATATCTATCAAAATCGTGATCAGTTTCTTTTAAACTATTTTACAAGACCTATAAACAGTAACAAAACAAAAGAAAAATTAGTAGAAGAAATAACAGAAAAAAAACCCACAGAATGCTCAAGCACAAATAACATTTATCAAAATATACCTAAAGAACCGCAGTTACAAAAAGAAAAAATCTGGACAATCCCACTTCTTTTAGAAAGTCCAAAATGCAAACAATTTCAAACACCAGACCTTGAAATAAATTTTTTAAATAGATTCCGGAGCGGAATTAAATATCATCAACATTCCCACTTGGAATGAAATCAAAAGTCTACATCCAAAAATAATACCCTTTAAAACAGCAAGCATACTAGCAACCGCACAAGGATCAACCTCAACGAAATATTGAAAAATCCAACTTTTCCTTGTTCCCTCTCGAACAATGGGACAAACAAACTCATGAGCGAACCATTTAAACAAACCTTCCACTTCACAGATATAAAACACAATATCATTGCAATACCATTTATTACTAAATATATACCAACTATAAATATCCTGAATAGCAGAATTCATATAAAAGATAAATACACGAGAATGAAAAACACAGTTTCAACGTTTTTTCAAAGATTAAACAAACAACCATCATTTTCCTTTAAATTTTACCCTTTATACAATCAGGAACGGAAACACCTGAAACCACTATCAGGTAATAATTATAACTTCTCAATCAAACAAGTTCACCAATATGATAAAGAACAAAATCAACGACATCTCTTTATGTCTGACCTTGAATTCAGACTAATTCATAAATTTTTCCGAGTAACCATTTCATCTATCAATTACATGAAAGACTCAAACTCAGATATGATTTCTTTACATATATAAAACAATTCTCCATATCAAATAACCCTACAATTATGACTATTCGATTATTGTGAAACTAACGCAACAGTTTCTCCCACAAAAAAATAGCGTATTGAGTAAATAATGTTTTACAACTATTAGAAATTTGTGAATCAACAATTTTTAACGAAGAATTATCAATTAATAATATAGTAAGTAATGAAAAACGAAACACAGATTATTTCGCAAAAACACCCTACTTTAAACCAACATTTCAAATATCAAAATACACGGAAGAACCACAAAAATTCTTAACAATGTTTAATTTTCAACACTCTCAGATAACACAAAAAGAATTTGAACAATTAGCTGACCTATTATTAAAATACTCAAATATTACGAAACATCTAAATTTGGTTTTAGAAAAATAAATTCACCCTTAAATTTACCTCTAAAACCTGACGCAGTTTTCAAAAAACAACGAGCAAGTAAAATCCTAATTCACTTAAAAGACAAAATTAACCGATTACTTGAAATACTAGAACAATATGAAATCATTTCTCCAGTAAAAAAAGAAGAACAGCCAAATAGTAATACATTCATAAACCCCGTTATCATTTTAGCAAAAGGAGAATCATTATAAATTGTTCTAGATGCAAGATATCTCAATTCATTATTTGATGAATCTAAATATAATTGGCCTATTGAACTAATTCAAGTAATTCTCACAAAAATAAGCGGTAAATAATTCACAACAGCAGATATGATTAGTGCATTTAATCGAATGCCATTAGACGAACAATCGTGACGATTAACACGATTCGTTATTGGAAATCAACAATACGAGTTCAACAGATTATTCAATGGAATTTCCACAGGACCAGCAGCATTTTCAGCATTCATGAGTAAAATTGTCAGCTGTAAAATGCAATTTAATGGAGTCACAAACAAAAGAAAAAATGTTCATTGTCTTAGAAAAATATCATCAAAAAATATTACAAAAAACATGAAAGCAGCCTCGAATTAATCACATTTTTTTCTAACACGAGTAAAATTCCTTGGACATATTTTAGAAAGAAACACTATAACTCCATTAAAATCTCGCATAGATGCAATGCAAAAACTCCAACCACCTTGGAATAAAAAGAAAAAACAAGAATTTCTTGGGATTTGAGTTTCTTAAGTAATTACGTATAAAAAATGTAATAATACTTAAGACCATTCTACAACATCCTTAGACAACAGAATTTTTTTGAATGGACAATAGAACATCAGAAACGATTTGAAGAAATAAAACTCTTCTCACTGAAAAGTTATCAAACACTATTCCAGATCCCGACCAACCATTTTATGCCATGTGCGACTCCTCAAACTTTGGAATTGGCGCAGCATTATTACAATCTCACAATGGAACAAATAAAATGAACCTCATTTACGCAAACTGTAGACTATTCACACAAGCTGAACTTGGACTCTCTACTCTTATGAGAGAATGCACAGCTATAATATATACACGTACAGAATATGAGTTTGAAATACTTGGATCTAAACATCCAACAGTTTTATTTACAGATCATAAACCAATAATCTTTCTTTTCACGCAAAAATCAAACCCAAACGATAAATTTTATCAATTTCAACTAATTTTTATGAAAAACCCAAACTTACATATAGTTTGGACAGGAGGAAAAAACCTTGCAGTACCCAATACTCTCAGTAGAAATACACCATCTGAATTGTTAACAAGAAAAACAACAGTTGAAGTAACACAATATGTTAAATTTTCCTTGCACAAGATGAAACCTCACCAAGACTAAAATGCAATTTTCCAGTAGAAAATCTCATAGACCAATGGCAAACTTATAATTTACAACATTTTTAAACTATATTAAGGTTGTCAAAACAATCACTACGAAGTACACCTACTAGGAAAATCTACATTCAAACCGATACCATTCTCTTCGTGGATTAAAAACAACACACAACAAAAACCATTCAAACAAAAATTATATAAAAAGGTTCTTTTCCCTTTAATAGAAAAAAAACCTAACTGATAGTATAAATTTATCAGGCCCACCAAATAACGACTCAAAATATACAATTAACCATGTTTTCAACCTTCATGACCCACTAGATACAATTACTCTATCAAAAATAGAAATTGAGAACATTTTTCTCCCAATAACAGAAAAAATAACACTCGAGTTATTACAGAAACATAAAAATCTCGACCCAGTCCTTAGACAATTAAAATCTTGGCAATTAAATATATAAAACCAAGCCAATTAAAGCCAATATCACCATTCTAGGAAATAAAACCCTTCTTAGATAATTCAGAAAATTTAAAAACAACTCTATCAACGAAAACACAGATATTCTAGAATACCAATCATCTGATATCAAAGTACCCTGCCTACCATTAAGTATGATGGTTATAGCTTTTCATACCTCTCACTCTTTACACACTAAAGGACACTCAAGAGCAGAAAAAAACATATTCAAATTTTATACAATGTTTTTGTTTCCCAAATGCACCAGTTTTAAAGGACAAAGTCTATACTTCATTCACAGAATTTCATTCGATTCAAAAGGACCATTATCACCATCCTCAGAAGGAAACCCATATATAATGGTCATAGTCAATGCATTCACACTTTAGGTAGCACTTAACCAGTACCTCATTGTAATGCTTATTATGCATATGCAACACTTTATTAACGCTGGATAGCAAAATTCTGTTTACCCGAAAACCTTGTCACAGACAATGGCACTGAAATTGTAAATAACGACATCATTACACTATGCCACTTATATAACATTAAACTTAATACACGTACATCTCACGCACCTTGGACTATTGGTTTAGTCGAAGGAATATCATTTACAGAAATGACACACGATACACGAGTTGTCAACAGATGTAAATCTAGTCCTAATATCTTATAACTCACAAATCACAACAGATTTAGGACTATCACCCTATGAAATGGTTTTCAACCAAAAATCACGGAAACCGATAATGTTGACTGCAAATTCTTCAAATTATACACTAGGTTATTGTCAACCCACTAAAGAATCAATATATTATAATCTACCACTACATACCCACGATGAAGATCATTTTCATCATGCGCAAATTCTTAAATTAGCTTCCGGTACACACACCGAATGGATTTTAAACAGAGACAAAAAACACAACAAAATTTACCAGAAAGTAACAAAAAAATTAATGTTACAAAGGCAAAAGTTAATTCCCAAAAAAATTCCCGAATTACCCCAGCTACAAATTTAAAAATCGGAACATACATTTTAATTCCACACTTTACAACACAAAAAGGAATTTCTAAAAAAAAAAAACCACTCCGAAAAGGACCGTATCAAATAATTGATAAACCCACTGATGTAACAAACAAATTTACAGACTTGAACAGAAAATAAATTGCTCAACATCAAAAAAAACTTTTACTTTATTACCCTAAAGAGTACGTTCTTCGAGAACTTACACAATTATACTCTTTTACAGGACTTAAAATTATTTAAAATAGCTCAGAACACAATCAAAATCAAAGCACTGATATGCACCCCATCCAAAAACAATTAGATAAAAGGAGACAAAACTTCCAAAACAAATATCAAAGTTATTACAGAAACATCAAAATCTCGACCGAGTCATTAGACAATTAAAATCTTAGCACAAATATAAAACCAAGCCAATTAAAGCCAATATCACCATTCTAGAAAACAAAACCCTTCTTAGATATTTCAGAAAGTTTAACAATACCTCTATCAACGAAAACACAAATGTTCTAGAATACCATACATCTGATTTCAAAGTACCCTGCCGACCATTAAGTATGATGCTTATAACTTTTCATACGTCTCACTATTTACACACTAGAGGACACTCAGAAGCAGAAAAAAAACATATTCAATTTTTATACAAAGTTTTTATTTCCCAAATGCACCAATTTTGGTAAAAGTATTATGCAATGATTGCATAACATGTCAATTAAATAAACCATACCCAAGCCAAAAACAAATTGCAGAAAAACAAGAAATTAAAGGACAAAGTCTATAGTTCAATCACACAATTTCATTCGATACAAAAGGACCAATAACACCATCCTCAGAAGGAAACCCATATATAATGGTCATAGTCGATGCATTCACAAACTAGGTAGCACTTAACCAGTACCTCATTGTAATGCTTATTATGCATATGCAACACTTTATTAACGCTGGATAGCAAAATTCTGTTTACCCGAAAACCTTGTCACAGACAATGGCACTGAAATTGTAAATAACGACATCATTACACTATGCCACTTATATAACATTAAACTTAAAACACGTACATCTCACGCACCTTGGACTATTGGTTTAGTCGAAGGAATATCATTTACAGAAATGACACACGATATACTGAGTTGTCAACAGATGTAAATCTAGTCCTAATATCTTATAACTCACAAATCACAACAACTTTAGGACTATCACCCTATGAAATGGTTTTCAACCAAAAATCACGGAAACCGATAATGTTGACAGCAAATTCTTCAAAACATACACTAGGTTATTGTCAACCCACTAAAGAATCAATATATTATAATCTACCACTACATACCCACGATGAAGATCATTTTCATCGTGCACAAATTTTTAAATTAGCTTCCGGTACACACACCGAATGGATTTTAAACAGTGACAAAAAACACAACAAAATTTACCAGAAAGTAACAAAAAAATTAATGTTACAAAGGCAAAAGTTAATTCCCAAAAAAATTCCCGAATTACCCCAGCTACAAATTTAAAAATCGGAACATACGTTTTAATTCCACACTTTACAACACAAAAAGGAATTTCTAAAAAAAATAGAACCACTCCTAAAAGGACCGTATCAAATAATTGATAAACCCACTGATGTAACAAAAAAATTTACAGACTTGAACAGAAAAGAAATTGCTCAATATCAAAAAAACCTTTTACTTTATTACCCTAAAGAGTACGTTCTTCGAGAACTTACACAATTATACTCTTTTACAGGACTTAAAATTATTTAAAATAGCTCAAAATCAAAGCACTGATATGCACCCCATCCAAAAACAATTAGATAAAAGGAGACAAAACTTCCAAAACAAATATCAAAGTTATTACAGAAACATCAAAATCTCGACCGAGTCATTAGACAATTAAAATCTTAGCACAAATATAAAACCAAGCCAATTAAAGCCAATATCACCATTCTAGAAAACAAAACCCTTCTTAGATATTTCAGAAAATTGAACAATACCTCTATCAACGAAAACACAAATGTTCTAGAATACCATAAATCTGATTTCAAAGTACCCTGCCGACCATTAAGTATGATGCTTATAACTTTTCATACGTCTCACTATTTACACACTAAAGGACACTCAGGAGCAGAAAAAAAACATATTCAATTTTTATACAAAGTATTTATTTCCCAAATGCACCAATTTTGGTAAAAGTATTATGCAAAGATTGCATAACATGTCAATTAAATAAACCATACCCAAGCCAAAAACAAATTGCAGAAAAACAAGAATTTAAAGGACAAAGTCTATAGTTCAATCACAGAATTTCATTCGATACAAAAGGACCAATAACACCATCCTCAGAAGGAAACTCATGTATAATGGTCAAAGTCGAAGCATTCACACACTACGTAGCACTTAACCCAGTAATTCGTTGTAATGCTTATTATGCATATACAACACTTTATGAACATTGGATAGCAAAATTTGTTTTACCCGAAATCCTTGTTACAGACAATGGCACTGAAATTATAAACAACGATATCTTTACAATATGCCACTTATATAATATTAAGCACAAACCACGTACATCTCATGCACCTTGGACTAATGGATTAGTCGAAAGTATGAACCGCTCATTAACGGAAATGACACACGATATTCTGAATTGTCAACAATTGTAAATCTAGTCCTAATATTTTATAACTCACAAATCACAACAACTTTAGGGATATCACCCTATGAAATGGTTTTCAACCAAAAATCACGGAAACCGATAATGTTGACAGCAAATTTTTCAAAACATACACTAGGTTATTGTCAACCCACTAAAGAATCAATATATTATAATCTACCACTACATACCCACGATGAAGATCATTTTCATCATCCACAAATTCCAAAAATAGCTTCCGGTACACACACCGAATGGATTTTAAACAGAGATAAAAAACACAATGAGATGTACCAGAAAGTAACAAAAAAATTGTTACAAAGACAAAATATTAATTTCCAAATAAATTCTCGATTTTATCCAGCTACAATTTTAGAAATTGGAACATAAGTTTTAATCCCAAATTTTACAACACAAAAAATAATTTCAAAAAATTACAAACACTCCAAAATGGACCATATAAAATAATTGATAAACCCATTGATGTAACATACAAACTTACGGACCTAAACAAAAAAGAAATCGTTCAACATCGAAACAATTTTTTACCTTATTATCCAAAAGAGTACGTTCTCTGCGAATTGACTCAATTATAATCCTTTACAGGACTTAAATTTATTTTAAAATATTTCAAAACAGGAACAAAATCAAAGCACTGATATACACCCTATCCAAAAACTATTAGATAAAAATGAAAGAGAGCTTCCCGAACGAACATCAAAATGTAGACAACATAACTCATAAGAGGATAACTCAAACAAAAAAAAATTCGAAAATTAGAAAAAACTATTCTGTCACAAGATCAAAAAGAAAAATCTCCACCATACCCAAACCAAAAAGAAATTGCAGAAAAACAAGAATTTGAAGGACAAAGTCTATACTTCAATCACAGAATTTCATTCGATACAAGAGGACCAATAACACCATCCTCAGAAAGAAACTCATATATAATGGGCATAGTCAAAGCATTCGCACACTACGTAGCACTTAACCCAGTACCTCATTGTAATGCTTATTATGCATATACAACACTTTACAAACATTGGATAGCAAAATTTGGTTTACCCGAAATCCTTGTTACAGACAATGGCACTGAAATTATAAACAACGATATCTTTACAATATGCCATTTATATAATATTAAGCACAAACCGCGTACATCGCATGCACCTTGGACTAATGGAGTAGTTGAAAGTATGAACCGCTCATTACAAGAATATCTTCGATGTATCATTAACGGAAATGACACACGATGTACTGAATTGTCAACAGATGTAAAACTATTCCCAATATCTTATAACTAACAAATCACAACAACTTTAGGACTATCACCCAATGAAATGATTTTCAAACAAAAACCACGGAAACCGATAATGTTGACAGCAAATTCTTCAAAACATACACTAGGTTATTGTCAACCCACTAAAGAATCAATATATTATAATCTACCACTACATACCCACGATGAAAGATCATTTTCATCACCCACAAATTCCAAAATTAGCTTCCGGTACACGCACTGAATGGATTTTAAACAGAGATAAAAAACACAACGAGATCTACCAGAAAGTAACAAAAAAATTGTTACAAAGACAAAACATTAATTCCCAAATGAATTCTCGATTCACCCCAGCTACAATTTTAGAAATTGGAACATAGGTTTTAATCCCAAAATTTACAACACAAAAAGAAAATTCAAAAAATTACAACCACTCCAAATTGGACCATATAAAATAATTGATAAACTCACTGATGTAACACACAAACTTACGGATCAAAACAAAAAAGAAATCGTGCAACATCGAATCAATTTTTCTACCTTTTTATCCAAAAGAGTACGTTCTCCGTGAATTGACTCAATTATAATCCTTTAGAGGGCTTAAAATTATTAAAAATAATTCAAAACACATGCAAAATCAAAGCATTGATATATACCCTATCCAAAAACTATTAGATAAAAATGAAAGAGAGCTTCCCAAAGAAGGTAACTCAAACAAAAGAAACTCAAGCAAAAAAAAATCGAAAATTAGAAGAAACAATTCTACCACAAGATCAAAAAGAAAAATTTCCACATAGACAATCATCGCGACTTCGAAATCAGCAACGCAAAGATTACAAAACATTCATCCCACAATCTAAAATATTAAAGAAAATTGAATTTCAGAAAACCACTTTAAAATTAATTAACATTTTCACCTCTTGAAGACACTTTCATAAAACGAACATTTTTTAAAAATTCATGTTGAAAAGCACTTGAACAAACTAGTTCAAATTCAGCCAACAGAAACTTTTCCGAATCATCACCTCATTTTTAACCCGACTTATTAGCCGACAAACAATCACATTCAAGCCAATCTCTAACTATAACTAAGGGACCTCCAGGTCAAAAATAAGCAAACCGCTAAACATTGACACCTGAAATTAACGAAGTCTCAATACTACAACCCTCCCCTATCCAGCAGTACAAAGATCAACAATATTGTCCCAACTTTGACCTCAAAAACCCCTCAGTCAAAAAAATTAATTAAATTAGCCTAAAGAACAAAATGACCATGATTATTAAGTACGAATATATGAATAACCCCCAATCACCCAATAAATAACAACAAAACCAGGAAGACCGTTGAGAGCCCTCCAAACTTTCCTTTACCAAAAATTGCCGAAATCCAACCCAATTGTTGAAAAACCAAAAAATAAACCGACCACACTCAAACTTACCCTTAAAAATAAAAACCAAATCGACGAAACGAATCATGCCTTCAAATGCTTCTTTTTCGAACAGTCAAAAAAATTTCAAAATATTCTTTCAAACCTTTTCTCAATCTTTTCAAGTTTTTTCAAATTTTGTATAATCTACTTATCCGATATTCTAGAAATACTCTTCCTCTCCCTGATAGTTTTTTGCAATTTTTTTATCATTTTTTATTCCCTAGCCCAAACCTACGTTAATTTTTCCAAAATCACTGACCACCTCCTCAGGTACGAGACTTCAAATAACTATATAAATGTTCCAACATCTTTTCAATAGAACAGATTTTTTTCTTCTTTTTATAATAGTTCTCACATTTTCTACATCCCTCATAAAGACAATAAGCAAATGTATAAAAAAAGGCTATTCTAACCTTCGCATTAGCAACAACACAAGACGAAATAGAAATTTGCAAACCCCCAGAGTTCAATTCAACATACCTCATTCACCAATAGCAAACCCTATGGACCTCTCCAGTAGCACAATTCAAATTAAGCCCCAGACCGCATCACAAAAAAAACACATCAAGTATCCCATCAGATTATTTAGGTTCAACTCCTACATCTGAACAAATCTGAGAAATTGCTTTCAATCCCCCAGCTACTACGGAACTTCTCCCATTCTGGATGACACAAGCTTTTACTCAAGGCGAACCAAATTTAGTAAACGACCCAATAGACGTTTCATCTGATACAACTTTGTGACTACCAGAAACTCTTTCTTTCCCTTCAAACCCTTCCAGAAGTCAAACCCCACAATCACAATTTCTTACAAATTTTCCTACAAATTTTCCTACAAATATCGACGCCAGACATAGAGAAAACTCAACAATTAACATACACTTACGATTAGATTGGAATACATTCGTAGCACCCCCTCCCTTATTTGGACATCATCACGAAAGTAACAGATTACACAACTGGGCACTAAACAGATTAGAATATCGACAAGATATCCACAAAGATATACAAGAACATAACATACATATACTTTTACAAGATAATCTGACACTAAAATTTGAAATCACAGTAAGACTAAATAATGTAATTCACCATCCCTTATCCCTAGCCTCCTCCCCCGAATAAAACAGCTCAATCTTTACTTCCCCCAGTTATAACCACAGAAATCATCTACAAATACAAGATACAAAAAACAGAAAACTGGATATAAATAAATTTTTATAATCCATACTCAGGACTATCATAAACAAGTACCTTCCAAAGACACTAATTTTCCAGACCCTTTTATTTCTCAATTTCTCAAAAACCGATCTTAACAATCCTGCTCCTCGAACAGGACCCCAGGATTCACTAGTCACACATTACGACTGTGAAGAAAATGAACAAAAAGCTTTACATAAATATGCAATAAATCAATTCACTCAAAGCGAAACCGAACCACAACCAATAGAAACAACAAACATAATAGCTACCTTTTACTCAAAAGAACGAGCTACAACACTAACAGGATATAAGTTCACAGCAACATTTTCCGAAAAGAAAGTACACTGTTCCCAAGTTTCGAACGGAAACAAAAACAGACTAGATCATGGATCTTTCTACCAAAATAACATCAGAAGACTATTAAATCTCAGCCCTGACGATTGTAAAAACGAACTTGAACGATTAAAAGTCACAACTAACAAAGGCACAACCAGAAAATTGGTACACTTTCAAGTTTTTCCAGACTCTGCACATCAATCCGAACTTGAAAGATACCAAGATCATTTATAAGTAGACGACAAGTTTCCCTTCCACGGAGCACATGCAAGATTAATTTATGATCGCCATGATAAAAATTGAATACCACACATCGAAATAAACAACCCCTCAAATTGTAAAGCCGACACTAAAAATAAAGGATACCAAGATATAATGTTTTTTGATTGGAAAATACAACTTGGAAAGTACAACTAACACGAGATTTAAAAGATGACACTATATTTTATCAAGCAATCAGACTTCCTTGCAAAAACGACCAAGGATACTGCGATCCGACTACACAAACACAAGCAACAATTGTTTGGTTTCCCAATGACATCTGTACCACATTTCAAGTAGCAAAAGTACACGCAAGAATGAAAAATTTTCCCCAAAAGTCCTTTATTGAAGCAATCCCTTTTGAAGATGTGAATCCTGATCAGCTCAAAGATAGTAATTTTAATTTTAGAAAGATTCATAATATATAAACTAAATTGACACGTTTCCAAACATACCAGAAACGGAACTTGCATGTAAATACACCAAACCACTCTACAAAACATAATACTCAGAAATTCTTGTCGAATACGAACAAGGTTTTGACATGAAAACACGAAAATTAATAATACATCAAATGGCAACATCTCACTCAACCAGTGATGAAAAATCATATATCCCAGTAAACCTTCTAAAAAACACAGGAAACATTGGTGGAAAATAAAACAACAAGACAAAGACAGTTTACGTTTACAAGAGCTATGACTAATGAACAACACTCACTTTGGGGCAATTTACTATGACATACAGCTAGACATGAAATTAGACTACACAATAAGTAGAATCTTTAAAGAAATGTATTTGACCGAACTTGAAATACTACATCAGCTCTGCGAACTTGAACGTACACAAATTTTACAATCACTTGCTCTAGCAGTATTAAAAATCCCTTATGCAAGATATTTACTGTCAGGTAGCAGATCAAATTTTATTGACTACGAAGGAAACATATTATGGTATTACACTTGTACCAAAAAAGTATCACCTTGATATGTTTTTGAAGACAAAACATGCTATAAAAGAATCCCAATATTCTACAAAAACAAAGTAAATTTTGTTGTTACACTCTCCCGAAGAACTTATTTTTGGGATACAGCAGTCCCATGGATCAAAAAAAACCCACAATGTAGTACAATTGAACACTGATGAAAATAAATACTACCTTCTCACACCATATCCTACATTTATGTAACCACTAAAAAAGTTTTCACCTGAAAGCATTAGAGCTATTGCCCGCAATCCAAATATCGATTTACAATCGATCGGCATATACTCTAAATCCCACATTCAACATCCTATACGTACACAAAAATTTCAAGAATTACTCACAAAAACTGACACTATACAACGACAGTCTATAGATCAAAACCTACGCAAACTTGCAGAAACAGCAAGCGTAGCATAACAGCAAGCGTAAACTAACAAGCAAGCGTAGCGTGCATACTTTTTGCAGGATTTTTTGGAAAAACTTCTGCATCAATAAATAAAATACTTTTAGACGCTCAAATAAAAAAATACAATACCAAGCTATCAACGACACCAAACACATATGACGATTCACAAAATAATACAAATACAACGCCTACGGCACAACAACTACAAGACCTAAATCATAACCATCCCTTATCATTAGTACCACGAAATTTCAGAAATATAGCCCTGACAGACCTCATAACTTCGAGACCTAATTATCCACAAAGCCCAATTCAACACATAATAACCCAGCAACCCAATATAGAAAACACAAACGAACCAATTGTAGAACAACCTCATACCACTAACTTTCGTTCTCAGAACACCATCTTTTTGGCCCACGATGAGCCGCCAAGTTGGATCTTTCCATCGCTCAATTTCCTACGCAGCCAACCTCCAGAGCAACCTCCCCATCATCCCACTTTTTGCTTTCCCTCCACCTCAATCACCTCATGATATTACTTCATCCAGCATGGAATCAGAAACTAATTCAAATACAACTGTATATAACACTATCTCCCAATTTAATATTTTTGATATCGAAACCCCCGACGAACTTGCCAACTTCGAACCCAGCCCATCTACATTTTCCCAACCTCCCTTTCAGCCTATTCATTCCCAAGTCAAAATTGAACCCCCTTCCCCTCCCTCTTCCATTTCATACGTCACACCCACATATTCCCCCTTAACCAGCGAACCATCCGATAACAACAGCTCTGTAAATACACAAATATCTCACGAGCTTGATAATTTTATCACACTTCAACAACAATTACAGCATCCTCAAACACTAACCATTCACCAGCTCTCGTAATCTATAATATCATCCAACCCATCAACCCCATCCTCCAGTACAAACCGAGCTTACCGAACCCCCAAATCAGGCAGTAAACTTCAAAATTTCAAAGTAGTAAATTAATAAAAATTGCCCATAAATTGCAAAAAGCAGTACTAACATTTTCAAAGACGCTTCAGCATATTTTCAATATTCACTTGCCCACAAATCCTATCCACAATTGCACAAGCTCGCTCACGAAGAATTGTTTAAAATAATTATTTTAAGTTTTAACTTTCTCTGATAACAACTCTAACCAGTTTCAACACGTTTCAAACTTTCCTTTAACACGGTTGGAAAGGAATTATTTAATAATCCAAACTAACCAACGCAAGTTTACTAAACACCACAAACCACAACCTAACAGCATGACTAAGAAAAGAAAACCCACGGTACCTAAACTGGATTAACACCAGCTTAGAACTGGATGAATTATTCTTTTGAAGACTACTTTTAAGTCTGAAAACAAAAGAACAAAACACCAAAAAGTCGAAAGACAAACCCAAAACAAACTATTTGATTTTTGAGAAAAAGACAACTAAGACAACAAAAGAACAAACCAGTAAAAAAAAAGGCACGAAAGGTTGAACAAAAACAGGGCCCTCCAAAAAAGAGAGCATGAAATTATACCCTCACTCCTGGCCTAACCCACCAGAGAGGCCGTCCTGAGCATGCTCTATAGCCGGCCTCACCCACCGTGCTATATCCACGCTTTGTGACACCCACAACTCTATTTCTGACGAGAGTTACTCAAGTGTGAGTAGCTCTTAAAAATAACCGAACTAAATAATAACGCTTTTGCGTTAAAAACTAATACAAGATCTTGACTAAAAACAAGATTAACAAAGATTTATTTATGTAAATAATATAATGCAGTATATAGATAACGTACAGCCCAAAGACGAGCAACAAGGAACTTGACAACCCAATCACACTCCAACTACGGAATGGCAAGACCCAGCTGACATGCTGCCTACAGTCACCACACTGAACGGATTTAAAGTACGACTTGGCATCGCAGTAAAGGAAACCCATTGCAACCGAACAGTGGCCATCTCAATGTTCAACTCAATTATACGTAAAGATCAAAGTCACCAGACACCGCATCCAAAGTCAATCTACATGACACTCCCGAATGTGATTGGACCATTGCTATTCTCTAAAATCAACCAGATCAACACTCATCACAACCGATCAGAAATCATAATACGATCTCCCGAAACGATCGTGATAACACCTCTTCTTCCAAACCAGAAAAGAGAATATGCTCGCAAGAAAAACACCCTCATCCATCCTTCACTACAATAGAACATTGCGAAACTAAAAATCTCTAAACCCCGTTGGGTGGAACCAGATCTAAACTAGTATTTATCATTGGTTATTATTATGATATTTTATCTCTATAAAATATTAAATACTAACCAATCATACTCCATCAAACTAACAACCCACTTATTTGTAAGTATTGAAATTACTCGTAGTTTCAACACCAAAACAATATGGTTTAAGCTTAGAATACAGTTGTTCTCATTCTGGAACTAACTCGCGTAAACCGGTGTACACTAGATCTATTGAGACTAGGAGTTATAGGAGTAAGATTAAGACCGGTATTAGACTAAGAAGTTGCACGAATCTTTCCGGCCGAAAATAAGATAGCGTGACGAGCAGACGGTGTACCTTATCTGAAACTACTCTATGAGTTTTACCAAAAGGATATAACTCATAACTCTTGATTTTTCATATAAGTGTTGAACATATCTCGCACCAGTTTTGCTTCCAAGTCTTCCAGCATTTTGTGCTAGACAGTGGAGGATTTGTGAAAATTTCACAAAGTTTAGTTGTTATTCTGACGACTACTGAAAAATTTAAAAAAAAAACAATAGAAAACGAGATTTGTTTCCGTTAAAAAAATCGTTTTCAACAAGTCTCAATTTGGACTCTATTGATTATAGTGATATCTTCCTGCTTTGGTCTTTTAAGTTTTTCCGTATGGTTGTTCAACAATGCTGTCATTCGACTACACCATGTAAAAGACACTAGTATAAAGTCCCATTTAGACAACATAGGAAAAGTAGATAAAATGAGGTGTGTCTAAGAATACCAACTAAGCCAATTTTATTGTTAAAATCAGATTTTTATTGTTTTTTATTTGGTTATTGTTGTCGAGTTATTCTGTTCTACTTGCAAAGCATCCAACTATAATTGACCCAAAACTTTAATTTTCAATATCACTAAAATAGCTCAGATAGTGAGACAGTTTCTATTGTGCCTTTGTAAAAAGTTTTTCTACTGTCAAAATTTTTTTTTACTACTGTCGATTTGTGGAAATGGTACCAAAACTTCAAAAAAAATCTTCTTGACCTGTGTTTTGACTGTACTCGACCTATGATTTGACTGCCTTGACTATAATGGGTATGTTTCGACTGTGTTTGACATGTCTTTCAATTTTTTCGACTATCAAAAAACATCAGTAAATTGACCAAAACTTATAATGTATGCTTTTCAGTTGCTTTTTTGTGATAATGCTTGATTTGAAAATAAACTATCAGAACGTGTAAAATGCAAAAATACTCAATCAAAAACTTTTTTTTCAAGTTGATTCTCCTATTTTTGTTGAAAATCTGAACTGAAACTGTTGATGTAAAAAAAAACGGATATCCATGGAATTTTTGGTAGAGTTCAATTTTTATTGCCGCAGGAATCCCTAAACTTCCAAAATTTAAACGGTTCGCGCTGAAAGTTCTAGTTTTGCGGTAAACAACCTCTTCAATTGGTTGTTGCGGATTGCGGGTTTCTGAGCAGATTATTTTGTTCATTTTTACATTCAAATTTAATTAAAATTTTGAAAAAAAATTTAATGTTTCGGAAAAAAATAGGTTGTGCTCGCATAATGACTTTCTTGGCCTGTTTTGATTTTTCAACCAACACTGTGTATGTTTCGACTCTCGCAACCAAAATTGTGTGTTTCGATTTTGTGCTCGACCTAAAATTGCTTTTCGACCGGGGAATTTCAGCTGCAAAACTTCACTTACTCAGTTTTCAAAATCAAAACAAGTTGAACACCTCGACCCGGTTATTTTGAACCGGTGAAAGCTTGCAAAAATCTTCCGTTTTTATAAAGTTTTTCCTTCAAGGAGATGGAGACCACCTTTGAATTTTCCGCTTAAATTTTTTTTCTTCAGAAAACGCAAGCAAACGACAAAGATCAGTACCATTTTATGCACGCTTGTATGAGGAAAATAGCAACAACTCCTTAATTGATACTGTAACTTGCATCACATAACTATCACATAATTTGAAAACAATAATTAAATCGTTCTCTTTGAATGAGGCAGCTTTCTTGACAACGAAAAAAAAACATGTAAGAGCCAACCAGAAAGATATATTTGTATCTATTCTGTTATTCTTAAGCAAGAGTAAGTTTGTGCTTCGTGCAGACATAAATTTGTGCCAAAATTTACCAGAAATTTGTAGTCAATTTTTTTAAGAGAGGAAATGGGCATTCTTTACAATATTTTTTGAGTAAAATCAGGCAAAAATAGAAAATTTACAACAAATAAGACACAAACTTGAATTGCACTGAATTATGAAAAAAATTTGCATATTTCATTAAATTTACCTCGCGTATCATAGTTTTAGCGGTAATTTTCGAACCCAAAATTGATAGAAGCAAACACTGTCATCTGCATTGTCAAATGAAAGGGGTAAAAATCATTTTACGGTAAAATTTCTTTACTGCTGTATATTCAATTGCAACAAAAACTGCTTGTACAAATATTTGATCTTGTCACTGAAAACAGTTTCCTCGCAAAAATGAACAAACCGATTATAATGAAAAATACAAAAAAGAATAAAAAACACGGTACAAATTTATTCAGGGGAAATTCAGAAAAAGTCTTCGTATTATGTGATATGTTCTATGCATTAAAAGACATTTTTTTCGAAAAAACAGCAAAAATCTGTTTGTCAAAAAAACTAGGAGTCAGCGTAAGTTTTTACATGACAACAGCTGAGCTCTTTTCCTTTGCACCAACTTCATGCGATCATCAAAGTGAGGTGGGGGTATTCTCAAAGTATTCTCTGCTACTTGCAAAGCATCCGCCTATTGCTGAACTTGTTTCGGTTTACTGCCGCATTCCATTTTTAAATAAGAAACCCCGTATAAACCCTTATAAAACGTTTTTTTTAAATGGTCTGAAAGGGTTTGACAAATTTTTTTGTTGTCCTCTCCAAAACAAATTATGATAATTTTTTGGCAGCGATAATGACGAAAGACTTTTTATGGTACTTTTGCACGGCTACAAATCAATTACTCATTAAAAAGCAGCGGCGTTTAAGATGAAAAATTGAGAAATGGATGTTTTCCACATACGCTAATGAAAAAATGTAAGAAAAATGAAATCATTCAGAAATTAAATTTTTTCAAAACCGATTGAACTTAGTGACAAAAAAAACTAAAACAATATGTTCGATTGATGCATATTTCATTTTAACGTAAGAACTTGCTCGTTAAATTTTTTGCTCTCGCAAGCGAAAAAAACTCCCAGAAACATACTTTAACATCTATTGTGTTTTCCGTATGAAAGAATGGTTTAATGTCCCGAGCGTTGAAAAAAGGTTTTATTTTGCCAAAAAACTATTTAGACTTATTTTTGTTCATTTCGGTTTTTTTTAATTGAACTGGATTTATGGAAAACAATGGCAAAAAATATTTGCAATAACAACGATTATGTGCAGGTCCGAATGACGTTAAATTTTTGGGGATATAAATTCAACTCACTACTATTTCATTTTTTGACGGTTTAATTTTTTGAAATTTCCAGTGGAGGCAATTTTGTTTTAATTTGAATTTTATGCACGTTGTGTGGGAAAACATTAAATCATCATAAAATGAGAGTAATATTTTAAATTGACGACAGTTGTCTTTGCAATTTGAATAACAGAAAAAACGGTTTCCGGTTTGCGTGACAGTTTTTTGGCCTTAACACCTAATCGTTTGGGTTTAAATGCTCTTTATGGGACTTGCAGAAAGAAACAGAAAGAAACACGCCAGTTTTAATCAAATCTTGGTTTTTTGAGGTCTTTTGTAACTGATTTTCCGTGGAAACCGGCGCTATTATTTACCTATAAATGACAGATGAAACAATCAGATCTTTCAAACTTCGTGATTGGAAAAACAACTTTAACAAGAACTGTTTTTCGTTTGCCCAAAAAGCTTTAGAAATTGACAATCAGAAACTTGCCAAATCAAAAAAGCTAAAAGCTTGTCAAAAAACTAGTAGTATCAGGTTCGTATCGTAAAGCTATGCAAAAAACGGGGAAGTATTCTTGTGTCAAAATTTTGTTGAAAACTCTCAAATTCGTTGCTCAGTCATTTTTGTCGATCTAGAAACAGATTAGGTCGGCCAGTAGCAGTTTTAGGGGATTCGAACCCTTGACAACTTAAAGTGTCTGGCTGACTGGCCCTAAGAGTTTTAGAAAATTGCCTCTAGCGTCAGTCCACACTAATTTTGAAGCAGTTTGAGCCTGATTCACCTCCAGAAGCTTAAGTATGATTTTTCAAATGCTTCATACAAGTGTATTGGGAGAGCTCGGAAAATGAATTTTACTTCGAGAAAATCTTAGATCCGAGCCTGAGGTCTTCCCTGCTCCATGCTTTCTGCTAGTTGCAACAGGCCTACTATTGACCAACATTTCGGAAAAGATAAGGTTAAACATGACTTGAAAAAAAATCAAAATCAAGTACAACAAAACAAAACAAAAATCATGTTATCAAGAGTTAGCTATTAAAAATAAGTGAAACATCTCGCTAGAGTGTGAATGTATCAAGAATCAAATTGAAAACATCAAACAGTAAATTCCAAATATAACAATAAAAGTATCAAAATACAATCTCAGTTGTCATTGTATCGCTGTTGTTTCTTCGGATACTAAGGAGTGTGGATGAATGAGGAGGGTCCCATTGGCTCACTGGGGCCCTTCTTCCTCCAGATGATCCATGCCGGCGATATGGCACACCACCTCTAGAAGTTCCTCGTTGGAACCCCATTTTGCGAACGTACAGTGCCAACAATGCAGTCATGCCAATTACCACCCCGATTATGATCAGTCGTAGCTTCCACTGTCTAAAATGCGAAATTTGATCAGTTTTTGTTCGTTTTCACAATTAATGCAAATTGAATTGAACCGTTTTAACTATTAAAAAAAGGATAACTCTTTAGCTTGCCTAGATTTTTGTAGAGATTAAATGAGCTGACTAACAAGACTTATTGCGCCGAGTTTTAAAAAGACGCATTTCAAAGACATGATGATAATCAAAAACGATGTTGTAGTAAATTCCAAACAACCAACCACCCCCCCCCCCCCCCTCCTTAATTGGCACCTGACCTATAGTTTACATTTGCATTATTAAGTGCCCTAGTTGTTTGATTTTGCTCCTTCATCAAATTTATATAATGACCAGATAGATACAATTATAGCATGACTAATTTCAAAAAACTGACGTTTTAGAGTTGAATGGCGAGGTCTGATTGGATGAAAATTTATCCTGTTCTTCAATCCCCCTGCCTGCACCAGTATCTTTGGTGGGTTCAAGAGGAGGATGAGTCATCGTAGATGGAAAGTTTCCTATCATGGAATCATTAATTGCTGCGGCGTTTTCTGGTGCGCTGACGACAGATTTGTTATGAGATGAACTAGGTTTGGCGGAACTATTTTGGGCTGAATTGTCTTCGTCTAACATGTCTTGATTCATTTGGCTGGAGTTTATCGAAATTATGACATGATTTCTTCCTGTTGAATTCTCGAGACCTGTAGAACTTTTAACTAATGTTTGATTGATAGTTAAAGTTTCAGCTGTCTGAAATTTTTCAGCAGTGTTTGTGGCCAAAATTTCCGTGTTTCCTGATAAATTGTTAGTCTTCGCAACATTGCTGTTAATAATTTGAAGATTAATGGTACAGGGAAGGTTGAAGATTATTAGACATAGCAACTGCTTCATTTTTGAGAGTTGTATGATAAATTGATACACAGCGTGCACAGTTTTTTAACACTTTCTTGTACTGTCTTGTAGCAACTCGTAATAGAAAAATAATCACAGATAATGAGCGCAAGTTCTATCATAAATTATGTGTAAGATATATTATAAAGAATTAGTTTGATCCCATTTCAGGTGTGACACCATATTCGGTGCGAGATTAGACGCGAGTTGATTTTTTGGACTCTTTTAGGAAAGGGAAGTAATTGGATCTCAGATACACCTCAAAACTCAAATGCCAGATAAATTGTACCTGTATATGCGAGTAACTTTGCATGGTATACGCCTATGATTCATGTCCAATATCGAATCGAGTCTCTTAAACGACTGTGTCTTTTTGTAATTGAGAAGTTGATAATTGATGTGATAACATTTAGCCAATAACAATTACAATATTCATACATATAAAAATCCAAAAAATGTTTGTCGAAAAGATAATCCGAGTTCTTGTTGGCAAATTTCGTCATGTTCAAAACTAAGTGATGTGAGGAGGGGTGAGGCTTTGAAATAATTTAAACTGTAAAAACTACACAAGAATTAAAGCTATTAATAATCGTAAGTTCTATTTTTCAAAACATCTGCATTGACAAACAAAAATGTTACAAGAATAACGCAAAAAAAATTACGAAACTTCTAAAGAAAAACCAACCAGAGTGAGAATTGCCATTTAATGACAAATATTTATCATCTTACGACAACGGTGCTTAGAAGGTTGCCGAAACTAGTTCAAAGAATATGCAAGGAAATGATTATTTGGAAGAAAAAATTAAGAAGCTGGTTTTGGTGAGACAGTAATCGGTTTTGTGCTTGGTCTAGTCAATCTGGAAGACATAACTTCTTTATTCTTAACAAAACATTAAACAAAAACTTTCAAAAAGACTGATAAAATTCAAGGGAAATTAGTTTGTTTTTATCAAAATCGAATAGGGAGTTTATTGAATGGCGCGTACAACACTTGTTCCTGAAGAATCCTAGAATATGCACCCGGTGCTGTTGCCATCTACGCTTGAAATTAACTCCAAGAAACGATATTACTGATGTTTACAGATGGGTATGCACAAAAAATGTGGATATAAGCGATCTGTCAGATCTGGTTCCATATTAGAAAAATCTCACCTGTGTTTGAGGCAACTGATTCTGATAACATACGAGTGGTAAACTGGGTGCAACAAACTGTGTGCAACTGGGAGCGCACGCTAACAGATTTCAAGTAGAAGTCCCCGGGCATGTGTGCGTTCTTTTTTTTAGTTTTTGTTTGTGTGTTTTTGTTAACTATTTGTTGATTTAGTTATAAAATAACAACAATTCAATTAATTAATGATTTAGTTTTTTCAAGATTTAGTTCACAATCAGTAATATAATCAAATTTTTTTCAAATGTACTGCCTCACACGCTGAAGCGCCAACAACTGAGAGAATGCTAGGTGGTGTTGGCGTTAGTATACGCCCATAAGTCATGTCCAATATCAATTAGAAACTTTTTAATGACTGGCTTTTTGTTCCGATATTTGTGCTCGGGGTGGGTTTTTTTTCTTCAGACAAATTTCGACTTTTTAACTAGCCAGTTTTGACGGAATTTTTTTATATCATTCAAAAGGTATATACGGCGTGTGGGGGGATTATTTTCATAAAAAATTTCAAATTTTGAAAAAAAAAATTCATTTTATTTTATTTCATTTAATTTTTTATGTTATTACTGCTGCTCCATAAACCTTAAAAGGCAGTCGGAACATTCAGGGCTTCGCCCTGATACGAGCAGTCTTGTTGTAATTTAGTTTGAAGGGAAAGGATAAACATAAGAGCTGTTTAGCTTGCTACTAAGCTTTGGTCGGGTCCCTAAAAAAACCAACATGAAACTTTTAGCAACGTTGTTTTAGCCTCAATAAACGCAAAATAAGATCCTGGAAATACTTACGTATTGACTAAAACTTGACCTAGTCAATTCATTACTGTCTCCATGCGACCTTTTTAAAAAAGCTAGAGTTGGGAAAAAAGTTCGATATCAAAGCGCTCCCAATTAAATTCACGTTTTGACTACCGCAAAGCAAGCTAGCAGGATCTCAAATGTATCTTGTAACAAATTAGATTATAAAAAGACTACTTATAAATCAGGTCAAAACCCTGAACGTTCTGACTGCCCCTTAATTCATATCAAATAGTTGTTAGGAAAAAAAAACACTGAAAAAGTAAACTTTTCGGTGAAAAATAAAAGGTAAAAATTTGAGTCGCTCGAAATTAATACGACCGATTAGCTGGCAGCAGCTCAATTTGGAACAATTTTGTTGTGCGGGATAATTTGCCACGCATAAATAAGTCGTATTACGCTTTCAGGATTAAAAATAAAATCATCAAAGCGCTCAGAACTTAGCCCAGAGCATGGTCAAAATGTCAGCTCCCAAAACTTTGCAAAAATTGATCAGTTGTAAAATATCTTTTTGCATTGGTTTTCAAGCAGTCGATATCTTCAATGGGGTATAAAATACAATTTTTTTTGGTTAAAAACTATCATTTCGATTGCAAAAAAGGACTGGATGAAAAAACTCACGCACAAAGCATAAAATCACTTTTCTTACAAAATTGGAGCTTATTAAATTGATTTCAATCAGATAAATTTACAAAGAATTTCACAAAAAGAAATGCACAAAATGTAGTCCCTGTACAAAAGTTCATTAAAAAGGACGTTTGCGAAACATTTCTTATTGAGGTTTTCATTCGCCTGGCCACGAAAGTTTTTGCTGCACTCAATCCTCAATCTCAGTTCAAACTTAAATGCTATTTGGGAAACTTTTCATTTTCATGCCATTTGCGAATTATGCCATTTGAAATCTAATTTACGTAATCCAATATGTTGGATCCTACGTTACTTTTAGTTTCAATTATAGTCACCTGAAACTTATGATAACTAACGTTTTCTAAAGCTCTAAATTTGAGACAAGTGTTTAAGTTTGAACTCATAGCACTTTTTGCTAGAGCTTTAGAAAACGTTAGTTATCATAAGTTTCAGGTGACTATAATTGAAACTGAAAGTAACGTAGGATCCAAGATATTGGATTACGTAAATTAGATTTCAAATGGCATAATTCGCAAATGGCATGAAAATGAAAAGTTTCCCAAATAGCATAAATTTCAGGCAACAGTTGCATTTAGAAAATTGAAATATATTTTTTTTCGTGAACAATGTGACTGAACAATGTGTTCAAGTTGCCATTTCAAGTGCTGATTGTCTTTTTATTTTGAAAAAAATTAGAAATTTTTTAAACAAATTGAAAAGCATAAACTTGCGGTTATTGATAAGCTTCTTGTGGTCAATTGTCGTTTAACATTTGCTTAGAAAGAATTAATTCCAAATCTTGTTAGCATGTTTTCGTTCCTGACAAAATGTTAAAATTCTACGTTGATAGAAACTCTTTGAATTGCAAAAAAAATCTTGAAATTTATGCCATTTGGGAAAAGTTTCATTTTTATGCCATTTGGGAATTATGCCGTTTGGGAAATTGCCGTAAATTGAAATGAACATGAAAAATATTCGAGCTTAAGTTTAGTCATTGAACTTAAATCAACTGCTGCTGAGGAGACGCAGAAGTTGCTGAAATTTCTGCTTTTATTTAAGTTAAAGCTGATTACGAAAAAAACTAAGACAGACTGCGAAGCGGAATAAAAACGTAAATTGAAAACTGATAAATTGGGATGTCAGCACTCCTCAAGTTTCGTCTAGATTAGTCTAAAAACCGAAAATTTTCAGACCGTTTTTCTCAACACCGAAATATTCAAATCACAGTTTTTTCAATTCAGTCGAGACCTAATCACGACTAAAAAAGCTTTAGTATGACATCGCACTTGATCCGGACGCGTTTTGATTGAAATAGTCATAACGCTAGTTCGTTCTATCAGCGCGTGAAACCTTATAACGATAGTCTTTATCCGAAAAGATGACATATTCACCGGGCCTCAAGGGGTAGTCGTCACATTCAGGGTTTTGCGTAAGATTAATTTCATTTTTTCAAACAAAAAAATGGCAGTTGTAAATTGAATTGAAGACATTTCTTAAAAGATGCCAAATTGAAACTTAATTTTTAAGAAACTCATTTGATCTAATTTTGAACGACAATAAATAATAAACCATAACTTTTTCGCATTTTAGGCTTCTTGAGGCCTCGAAGATTTTCGATGCTACTCAGTCTTGACAGTGATAAAAATGAAAACTTTTATAAAATAAAAAAATATATATCATGGGTGCGGCGTTTTATCATGCGCATCAAACAGCGTAAAACTTTTCAAAACACCACATGAAAAAATTTGTTTTGAACTTGTTTGAATCACATCTCAAGAAGTTTAGATTTACCATCCCTCACATTGTGAAAAGACAAGTTTCCATATTTATGGTCGGAACAATCTATACATTTTGGATAGCAGCAAGTACTCTTGTTTTCATGAATACAAAAATTCAGAGTTATATAATGTTTATGCGCGCCATTATTAAATTCAAGTTCTTATCAAGTACTAGGAGAGGAGAGCGCGCTTTGCGGGTAACATTTTTTGAATCCAACTTTCTTCTGACGGCAGATGTTTGCCTACAGTTTGAATCACCTCAAAAAGGATAGCTAACATTTCTGTAGTATCGTGGAGTGCTTTTATTGGATAGATCTAACTTTAATCATTCAATTTTTTTCTGAATAAACAACTTCTATCAAATTTTTTCATGGTATTTAATCAATTCGTAAAAAACACTGTACACATGATCATGCTGTCAGATTTTATTGCAGTTAAGAGCATTAAATGTCATTCTGAGTAGGCGTTCTGAAATTGATTTATAGAAAAACCAAAGGGGAGAAAGCGGTATAGGTTCCGATAAAAATGTATCGCAATTGGAACAGAGCCGATACCTCCTAATTATCTTCAAGGATTTTAAAAAATGCTGAGTTTGAACTTAAGCACTTGTCTTAATTTTAGAGCTTTAGAGAAGCTCTAAAAGCTCGAATAGCTCAATTTTAGAGCTTTTTCCAGTGACTATGATTGAAACCGAAAGTAAATTAAATTGAATATGAAAGATGCTCGTGTTTAAGTAGTTTAATCATTGAGTTTAAATCAGCTGCTACTGAGGAGACGCAGAATTTATTATTTTTTTCTGCTTGTTTTTTTTAAGTTAAGGGTGACGACAAAAAAAACTGAAAGAAAAAGATTGAAAAACAAAAAAACAGTAAGAATGGAACTGATAAGTTGGGATGTCATAGTCTCTCATCAAGTTTCGTCTAGCTTAGTTTCAAAACCGAAAGTTTGCAGACCGTTTTTCTCAACACCAAAATCAATCTAGTCCTACGCACGACCAAAAAAGCTTTAGTATGATACCACACTTAAGCCAGACGGGTTTTCCTTGAAGTAGTCAAAATTGGTGTAAAAAACGAATAACAAACAGACCTTAGTCCATAGTTTCCACTATTCGAAAGAGGTCGAAAAATTATCTCAACCACTAAATTCAAAACTTAATAGTTTCAACACAGAGGCGAAGATCAAACTTTTAGGCAAATATGTAATAAGTTCATACATACAAACGTTTTATCTTTTTTCGTTTTTGTGGAAACTCTTTTAGTGGTACGAACAATCTATGCAGCATGCACAAAAAACAGCTGTTTTGTTATTTCTAAACGTGCCCAGAAAGCTGTGCCGTCAATACCGACCATTTGATGAGAGAAAAACTTTTCTGTCTGAAATGTACAAATCTTTACTTAAGTTCAAGAAACCAAATAAAGAGGTACGTTATGAACTAGCGAACAGCAGTTCAGTTAGGAGGTTCGTTTGTCAAGATACATCCTTCGCTACCAAAGGGCAAACAGCTAGCCTTATCTTGGTTCGTTTGAAGCATTAGTTTGTCTCACTCAGAGCAAATAAGAGGCTACACTGCGAGTAACATTATTCCCTCGCACGCTGACATTTGGTTTGTTGCTATTGCAAATTAGGTTTAAGTCACTCTTACTTACCATAGCAATTTACTTAACATACCCACTTTCTTGTACAGTAGTTATACCTATACATCAAAACTTCAACAAATTACTGCTCTTAAAATTGAAGACTAACTTTTGAAGTTACTAAAAACTATCGTGAAATGGAGGTCGAAAAAGATCTGTACATCATTGTTTTGAATATTCCAGAGCATTCCGATCTGTGTCGGAATTCATTTGACAGACTGTCAAAAATTATTCACGCCCTTACGCTCCAGCAAACTGAAACTCTTCCCTATATCGAAGACTTGGAATCGATGGAAATTGGAACTGAAGATTCGGGTATGATTGAAGCTGATGTAGCTTCTTCCTCAAGCGGAGTTAGGAAAGTTTCAATCCACTCAGCTCTTCCGAGAATCAAAGCGGTGCTCATGAATAAAACTGAGCTTGGAAAGAACCTTGCTAAGTTGGAGAAAGAGCGAAAGCCGATCGGCTTTGTAGTTCCTAAGGGGGATGTGGATAATAAATTGTTGGACAAGAATCTGGGGAAAATACAGAGCTTTAAAGACAAAAATTTTATTCAAATTATATTCTTGGGGCCTAAAATATCGCCATTATTGGACAGAAATCAACCTCAAAACAGCAAAGTTTCTCAAAAGTTCTGGAGTTTCGCCAAGTTTCAGGCGCCTGACGAAGAGCAATGTTTGAAAGAATTTATGAAACACCTCTCGCAATTTCAAATATAACTGATCTTGAGTTTATTTATTTTAATTTGAATATCAATTCCCAACTGATGCATTTTATTTTGAATTTTAATTCTTAAAGGATGCACTTTTTTCAGCTAAATAATCGGGCAATCTGAAAATGCAAATTCGAAGCAAAACTTTTATTTAGCTTAAGAACAAAAGATTTTAGTTGATTCAGTTCAAGGATTTTTAAGCAGACAAAGTTATATTAATATTTATCTTTACATAAAACAGCGTGTTGCTCCTATCACATTCAGGTATATTATACAAATTCCCTATAAATGCACGATTGAGCAAGTTTACTCTACACTTCGGTCAGAAAACCAGGACGTCTTGTTGACGCTGGTTATTGAAGGAAGTATCCACATTTACAATAGCCACCATGGGTCCTCTAGCAATTAAGTCCACAGCCCGTTGATGGTTGACCGCGAAATTCTCGGGCAAAACCGGCGGGCAGAATTCCAGTTCCAATTCACCTGAACTAGCAGTAGACTCTGAGGCACTAATCGATTCCTGATCGGGGTCTGGATTTTGGGGGTAACTCATCAGTTGGTCCAGGTAATTTTCCAGGTGTGATTCGCGCTCACTGGGCATCTTATCGGTATGGGCAAGTGATTGAGACGGTGTTTCCTTGAAGAAGTATCGTTGCTCATAATTAGCTGCAGAGTTTTCGCTTTTTTGATCGGATTTGGTTGAGAATGAGAAAGAGTTCGATTCTTGGTTGGCGTCAGTCAAGTGTAGAAATCCGTCCACTACAGCAGGTGCAGTCAGTTGAATATCCAGGGTCCTAAAAATGGGGTTTGCTATCTCCTTTGGCGGGTTCCAAACAAATTTCAATGTCGAGCTCTTCTTCTGGTTGTAGCTCAAATACTTCAACATGTCCGAGCCCTTTTTCAGTGTTACTCTCAAGAGTGAGAGGATAAAAATTAGGAACTTCACCAGTCCTTCCGAAACTTTTGAGCTCACAGCCATCGTTTTTCCAACTTTACTTTTTTAAGGAGAGCGAATAAACTGATCGAAATTGTCCGTTGGAAAAAACCTTATCAAGTTATGATCGAAACGTGAAAAGTTTTCACAATGACTGCTTTTTGACTTCTTGGTGCTTGAACAATCAACCTGTTCCTTTAGTACACGAATTGGTTCATCAATTGGTTAGTTGAATCGGATTGGTTCACAATTTTGTCCTGAAAGAATTTTTCGGTTCAGAGTTGAACTCAGTTTGCAATATTTACTATTAATCCCACTAAATTGACCCTCCGAAAAAATGGAAGATTTTAAGGCTTGCTTCTTATTAGCTTTAGAAGTAAGTTCTCTGCAAGTATGCTGCTGGTTCCGCTTAAATAGTTCGGCGTAATTAAAGACAAGATTACCTTGCAACGTGGTAGCTGAACTCCAGTGAATTTCGAAAGGAATATGGCGGTTTAGCGTATGACTTTTGACTGACTTCTGAAACGCAAAGTTCGCAACACAGATAAATAATTCATTTTCTGGTGATCGCGCATCTAATGGTTGAATAGACCTCAAGTATCCTGACGTAAATTAAATGACGGATCTTAGTTCTCCAAAATATTTCCATTGTATTCTTTGTAGCTCGGCACTATTATTTAATTAATAACACAGATGGTCTTAAAACTAAGACAGCCTTCTTGCTGGTAAAATAAGAAAAACCCACCAAAAAAGTTTAATACAGCTTAATTTGAGCAATAGACAGCATAGATACTCAAAAAATAAATTTTTGTACAGCATGTTATGACAAGCTTTAAGTTCATTTCTGTATCTATGTTTTGTTAGCAAACCATGCAAAGTTATAGCTTGAGTAAAAAGCAACATTTTATAACAAGACTGCAGTTGTTCCGAATACTGAAAGTCAGGAGAATGCTTGTCTTCGGGTGTGTTTCAGCTTTTTTTTTTCAATTTTCCACGCAGAATAAGGTGCCACAGACTAACCTCAGATAGGATCAGGTGATATATCAAATTATAACTATTTCAAGCTAATTTATAGATTTATGATGCGTTTAAAACAATAAAAACATCAAACATTAAAACTAAGTTCGCACTTTCCCCCCACTAACACATACATTTGAGTTGCACTTTTAGAACATGATTTGAGCGTTTTCATTAAAAAAAGTTATGAAACTTCGCAATTTTACAAAGTAACATCACGCATTAGGTCTTAACAAGACTGTTTGTATATCAGAGCAAGGTCTTGAATGTTCTGACTGCACTTTAAGGTTAATAAAAAGTGTTTTTTTCTTTTTTCTTCATTTTATCCCCCCACACATTATATAAAATAAAAAAGTTGTGTTTAGCCTCTCGTATTGTAGCTAAAAACAGATAGTTCAGTCGCAGACACTTCAGCCAGTTTTTAAGAGGAATTCTAGATTCAAAAAAAACCAAATTGAAATTTATTTTCGGTAGAATTCGGCGGTGGGAGCGCTACGCGCAGGTCGCCATTTCGCGGCGGTTACCGGCCATAAACTTTAAGCTCTTTTCCACTTTCCCTCCCATCTTTCAAAAAATCAATTTCTATGTTTTTTAACGTGCAATTCGGCTAAATGCCTGATGTTAAGATGTGAAGTATGAAAAAGAAATCTGTTCACAGTTGCAAACTTTATTGCATTAAGCCAACGTTAAATTTTCAAAATTGAGTTTGAAAAGGGGAAATGGAAAACTGCCAATTTTTTTATAGTGCTACCCTCTGTTGCCAAGTTCGCAAAACGTTGGCGTGACTGAGGTGCTGACCATTATTGGCTGAATTGTCTCTCGCTGAATCGTCTGTATACTTTTGGCTGAAATGACTGATATTTGTATCAGCTGAATTGCCTTAGGCCGAATTGTCTGGAAACTATTGTTTTAATAGGACTTAATTGCTGTATTCAATTCAATTCAATTCAGTTTAGAACGCATTAATTTGCCGCTTACGCGTGTTACAAGAACACAATTAATCCCAATCTATAAGAACTTTAATTAACCCAAATAACCAAATTGGCAAATTCATACACCCTTAATTTTCCTAAAAGACACAAAAAAAACAAGACACAGAAAAATCTTTCAAATGATACAAACTCCTGGAAAAACGCTTAGTTAAGAAGACTAAAACTGACTGAATAAAATCAATCATCCCAAGCATAATTGCGCGTTTCCTTAGAAAATCGGAACATTAACACAAACAACAATTATGAAAAAAAAATTGGAATCTGGGGGGGGGGGAGTGAAAAAGAGCCAACAAACTTTTTAGTCGAAAATTACATTTGAAGCTTTGATTAGCGCTTTTTATCAAAAAAGAGCAAACAATACACAAAAAGCAACCTGAATTTTTAAAAAACTTTGTGCCATTTTTCTATGCAAAACCTGAAATTTGTTTCAAAAGTTTTCAAGGATATTATTTTGCATCTTTTGTTATTCAGAATAAAAATAAGCGGGTCTCAGCTCTTATTCTGATCGTTTCTGAGTCCGATATTTTTGACACATGCATGGGCGGACCTAGGTGGATTTTTTTGAAAGTTTTGTCAATTTTTATTGTTTCCGAGCGCTCCCAAAACACTATGAAATCCGTATTTAGACAAAAAAATTTCGTCGCAGGTAAATTTAAAAAAAAAAACAGGTTAAAAAAACAATTTTTAGGCACTTTTTAAAAATTTCTGATAAAAAAAACGTCATTTTGGCGCGTGCTCCCCCTCAAAATTAGAATCATTAGGCTGCGAACGAGCTTTTAGAAAAATTTTAGGTTCGGTCGGGGGTCTTAAATAGTACCAAAGGGGGGCCCTTTGGGTCGGCAGGGGGTCGAAACCCTGAGGATGAGGGTGTAAGCCCCCTGCACCAATTAAACCACCCCTGGCCGCATGCACTGGTTGTCAATAAACCTAAAAACAACAAATGACAAATTTATCAAATTTGTATTTTTCATGATCTCATTTTTTTAAAATAAAAAATCAATGTTTCCTTTGTTACAGCGTTTTACATGAGCTCTTTTAATTTAGATCTTTTTAACATTTTACAAATAGCCCAGAATGGTCCTACTCCTATTACCATTACTATAAAATTCAATGAATATTTAAAAAATTTATTAAATATATTCAATCCAGTTGTGATTAACTATTACATTATAACTACAAAAGCGAAACGTGAAAAATTAGATAAAAAAATTCAAAATAAAATACACATTTCTTCATTTTTACGTTCAGAAAACTTCTAACAGACGGTCAAAAAGTCAGAACTATGGCCTTCCCGAAGACGATAAATTGCTACGTAAGAAAAAGGCTAAGCCTTTAGGGCAGGGAAGCTTCCCAAACCCCCTTTTCCTCATTAAAACAAAAACCTCTGATTTGTCACGGCAGTTTTCGAGAAAGTTTCAAAAAATGGTAAAAAAATCGAATTTTTGAAGTTTCCGAGGGCAATAACTTTCTGCATTAAGCTACCGGGCTGTAACGTCGTGTGAAATTGTTTCCACAGCCAATTTTATCCATTGAACCCAAAACTTTAGTTTTTGAGATCAAGAAACAATTTCGAAAATTTTGGTCAAATTTTCCGCCTACAGATATTTTCGAAGGCTGCAGAAAGACAGGAAGAAAGCCATGGTAAGAAGAGAAAGAGACAAGAAAGTTGCATAAACACAGGAGAGTGAGCGATTTTTTCGTTTGTACTCATTTTTTTAAAAAATATATATTTTGTTCATTAGTTTTTGAGAAAAAATTAATACTGTTGAGAACAGTGAAAAACTATCCGAAGCATTTCAAAAAAAACCGAACACTTTATAGTTCCATGTAACCTAACTCAATCAAAGAAGAGATAAGCGTTCACATTTAAGGAGAATTTTTAAAAAGAAAACACGGTCCAATTATTTTAAAGTTCACTTCACTCATTCACACTCGAAAAAAAGTTTCGGAAACCCAAAGATCAAGCTCCAATTTCCCCACCAATTTTATTCAAAACACTCATTTGGGTTAGATAACTTTCCTTTCATTTTGCGAAATAACATAAGAGTTCAACCAAAATTTGAAAATTAACACAGGCAAAGCGGAGGTTTGCAACACTTGCGATGCAACTTAGATTTTATTACAAGCTGAAAAAATTACTTGAAAAAACAAAAACGATCTGGAAAAATTTAATACTTTCATCTCGGATGATGTTCATGAACAAGCTTAACAAACAATGAGAATTAATGACCGAGCGGCAACTAAGGCAAAAAAAGTGGGGACTACCATAAACTGTAAAAGTTGCCAAAAAAACTAGCACAATTTCAAAATTTGTACACTTTTAAGGCAATTTATTTTTCATTTCAAGTTTAGGGCGACAAAAATTCTGCATTAAGAATTCGCAATCTTTTCTTTTGATTAAACCCGACGGGAAGGTTTTGAGAAAAATTTTTTGATTAAATTAGCGGGGAGGTTTTGAGAAAAAAAACTCCAAAAAAAACGGTCAAACCAAAACGCGTATCAACTGAAACTTTCGAAGGTGGTACAACGCGCCCGATGAAAAATAAAGAGAAAACCTAATTTTCTAGGCACACAAGCCAGTCTTTTTATTGGTAACATTATTTCTGAAAATCGGTAGATAAAATTTTGAGCAAAATTTAGGCTTTTGCGGAAAATGCAAAAATTGGACAAAAAAACTAAATAAGCAAATCCTTAACATTTTCAAATATTCTGTTTTTTTTTAACAAACAGTAATTAGCTGAAAATAAGCCAGATACGAAAGATACCGAAAACAGTCGAAGTTGAAGTTAGGATACAAACTATTTGAGAAATGAGTTTGCGAAAAACTAGACCTTGTAATTGAAAATTCAAAATCAACACAAAAACGAGGCGGAACTTTGAGTACCTTGCGATGCCAGCAAAACATAACAGACCAAATGAACCAGCCGACAAAAAAACTGAGACAAAATTCGCTACAATGCATTTAATTTCACAAGAAAATTGTTCCAGGATTTGCCTTGAATAGATGTCAATGTAAGACAATACTCGTGCTTATCGCAAGGGGTAACACAGATCTGGTATAACAATTTAAAGTTAAAACAGAATCTGAACAAAACTTACCAGGCGGTAACAAAGCCGACAATACTATAGAGCTGAAAAAATTGTTTTCAGTCTAAGAATATTCAGAACTCAAATCTCATTCTGATACAAATGCATAAAAAATATTTTTTCGTCCTTTAAATATTGCAATATGGGACCACTAAGTCGATACAACATTAAGCGAAACCCTTTAGGCCGAATAAATAGACAACCAACTTTAAAAATAAATTTCGAATAGATCGGGTAGTTAAAATGCAGACTCATATGTTTAACAATCCGATACACAAAAGTATTTTTTTTTGGTCGGAAAAAAACAATTTTTTATTTTTTTGCTGGCCAAAAAGTATAAAAGTACAAAAATCTACCATCTACAATTTTGTTTTATAAACCAACAATTTGGCACGTTTTCCAACTGTATTTGCTGACAATCACGAGGTTTTCCTTCAAAATACAGAAAACTGATTCAACTTTTATGATTTTATCATCACAGGAACGAATACGGTAGAATTTTTTTATCACAAACTCCAGTTTGTAAGTTTTTAACAATTGCTATTATAAAGCAATTTGACGCAAAATTATATGTTTTTGCTCAGTTTTTTTTCAACTTAATTACGAGCGAAAAGTACAAATTATTTACTTTTTTCCGCTCCGTTGATAACGCTTGGTAATCGCAACGGTAAATAAAAAATTTGTGTCTTTTATAAGCAAGGGGAGAGCATTTTTTTAGATCTGCATACATTTTGACATCGGAGAGCGCAGTTTGAATTGAACTCCAAAAAAACAGTCAACGAAAAAATGCTCGTGAACAAATTCTTAGACTTACCGACAACCCCGCTCAATACGTTCTATCACCCTTAAGCTATTTTTTCATATTTTAGAACCAATTTTGCTCATTTTGGGCAAATATAAGAGATTGAACACAATTCTGTTCACTTGAGTAGCACACTGTATGATTTTCGTTTTGCTATAAATAAACGTCAGCTCTTCATAACCCTTTCGGAAAAACTTGTTTATGGTTGCTTTCAATTAACAAAGTCTAAAATATGTTCATTTATTACATCAATGACATTTAAATAGAGATAATATGATACCACAATCATATACAGTCACTTTCATAGCTCAAACTGAACGTCTAATTTGTTTTTTAGTGATTGCATTTATTCAGTTTATACGACCACCTTTGCCAGCTGCCACAAGGGAAGCAGAGTCATTGAGGATCCCGGGACTCGACTGGGAGTGTTTGCTCCTGGTTCCCATGGTTGAAGAATCCCATCTGGTCCATCTTGATTTACTAGCTTCAAAATCTGGCCCTTCTTTTCTCCGTGTAAGACTTTGACCTACAGCGGGGTTACAGTTATTTTGGAAGATAATTTAACCGTACTTTCATCACAGAAACGCTATCATTGAACGGTACAACGGCAGCCGCTTGCAATGCAAGGAGCAGAATATTCCGACAACAACGATTGAAAAAAAACATCACAAATCAGAAAAAAAATTTATTTTTCCAATTTATTGATCAACTTTCTGTCGCTATTTTAGTAAGGGCAATTGAATTCGGTAAAAAAAATGTAAAATTTAGAGGTCGTTATAGCTAAATTACTGTAGTAACAATTTCATTAGAATTGAATTGAGAGCTGACTGACATTCAAAAAATTTGCGGTATTTAGTCTGAAAATCGGAAAATTCAGATTTTTTGGGATCGGAGACAGAACACTAACATAACAAAAACGCTCGTTGTGCAGTTCATTGAGCCGAAAGTAATTAGTTTTCCTCGCCTAGCACAAGTATAAAAATCTTAAGTAATCTGCCAATTTAAAATGTTCGGAATAGTTTTTTGACCTTCTATAAGGCCAATAACAATTGAATTACGTAGACTAATTTTAAAATAATATACCACGCGAAAAGGATAAGAGAAAAGAATTCGGAAACAGAAACTGAATGACCAAGAAGCTCTATCTTTCGCATAAAAAACATACGAAACAATAACTAACAATGTCTCCCTTAGCCGGCTGAGCTGGTTCCAGGTCGGTCATTTTAGACTGAATGATCTTTCCAGTCTCAACGATTTTCAGTTGCACTTCATTTGGTTGCTGAAACAATTTTTAATTCAACTAAACAAACTATCTAACTGAATAGTAGTTCATTAGATTTTATAACCCGTTAACTTCATTTGCAATGTATAATTTATCGGGTTTCAGAGACAACTGTTCTGCGCAAAATTCATCGTATTCCAGAATTGATTAATTACGCACCAATATTTTCTGCACCACTGCTTGTCCTCCCGAGCTGCGGTCCAGCACGTGTATGTTGACAGAGACCCACTCCGAGTGAGGCACTCCATCCAGGTCAGAGCCGGTGCCTGGACCTCCTCCAGGGGTGCGCATTTCAGAAGTCAAAGAGTAGGATGGCGATGCTGGGGAGTTCATGGCCGGACTGTATGCACTTGGTGATGTGGCATAAGGGGAGCCTGGCAAACCGAAAGAGTAAACAGTTTCAGTCTAAATTAACCCTTGGTTCTACGTCTTGTATGTTATTGCAAAAACTGGTTCTCATTTGAAGACTGCAAAAATTGTGAATAGCAAAACTTGTGGCTAACTTTTACCTCTGAATGAGCTCATTCCCGCAGGAGTTGCAGCTCCATGGTGAGATGAAAAGGGAGAGAAGTTGCCTCCTGGTGTTCGTGCTGGATCCAGAGTGCTGGCATGGTGGTTTGAGTCGTATCCAGGTGTCATTCCCCCTGCACCCGGAGTCATGGCTCCCGCTGGGGTGCCTGGAATGTGGCCCGTAGGACTGGTTGCGCCTTCGTCAAAGCTATACTCGAACTCATTGAACCTACAATAAACACATTTTTCGTTGATCAAATCAACTATACTCGTGTATTTGCTATCGCACGTCTATGTTCACAGTTCGCATGATTTCGCGACGAACAATTATTCGAATATTAAAATAAAAATTCTAACTAAAAACTGCAGCATATTAATTAATACCTTGCGGGAGTATTGGGATTAGTAGGATCCCAGGCATTCGCCCGACCCGGTGTCATGGAACCATCGTGTGCCGGAGTCATTGATCCATAATGGGGTGTTCTGTTTCCGAACTCATGAGAAGGAGTCATCGATCCATAACTAGGCGTCATGGCACCATAGCTTGGGGTCATACCACCATGCATTGGTGTTCGGGAGCCATGAGTCATATAAGATGGTGTCTTGGCCAAATTATAAGCAGGAGTCGAAACTCGGGCATCCGTTGCACCTCCTTTGGGTTGATTGAGAAGTGCAATTCTGGATTTGTCGACAGAAATAGTTTGACAACTTGTATGCAATTCGACTCTGGCTAATGCATCAGTTGCATCTTTGACTATTCCGACGTAACTTTTGTATGGGCCTCGTGTGATGCGGATAGTTTGTCCTATGAGAGAGGTGTCTCGCTTAAGCATCATTTGGCCATGCATTGTCTGACCAGGAGAGAAAGCTACACCCTTCTTGTGCGCTGAAATATTATCGAACCGAATTATTTATAGTACTTCAAATTTAAACAAGCAAGACAATTTTTATAGGCATTCGAGCTACATATTAATTTCAGATGGCTGGGATTCAGTAGCTCGCGATCGAAATATTGTTCTCGAAATTTGGCATTTACTGACTAGCTGATGCTGGTAGCAAGAGAAAAAAAAACCGAAAAAATTTTAAGTTGTGAAAACCATTTTTTGAACACCCAGAGCTAACTTAGGAAGAGTTCGGCGTACGAACGGAGAACCGCTGTTGTGACCTTGATCAAGCAAAGCATACTTAGTAGCATTTTTTCCAGCTATTCTTCAGGCTAGGAATGTTTCCTGTTTCAAGTAGCAATCACGGTTCATAGCGAGCCTCAAAACCGAGACACGGATGACTTGAGTGACAAAGACGGTATGGATGTCAAACTTCCTCCCAGCGGATGTTCTGCGTTCAGCAAGACCGGAGGTTAAAAAACATCGAGCTTCAAACCAGCAGCCATTCGATTAACAGTCTGGGTAATTTATTAGGCATCTTGATATCGCTCATATCAACTGTGATGATGATGCTGACCTTGACTTGGGTGAGATGGACTGCTCAACTTGGGCGACATATATCCCGGTTGCTCCATCGGCATCGCTCCTTGTCCCACAGGGATCGGAGCATCAGTGCCCGACAGTTTGAGTCTCCTTGGCTTGCACACCATAAATCCCGCATTCTCTGTCAGATCCTTCACGCTGATGAAGGCTGCATTTTTGAACAGGTAGCATATCTTTCCTTTGTAGGGCTAAAAATGCATCAAATGAACGAAAGTCGCTCTACTTTTTTTCACCCAAACGCCCTCCCCACCTCACATAAACTTCAATTGTATGCTGTAACTAGTGGTTTTACTGTAACCAAGGCCGGATATTAGAGAAATTGACTTTGAATTAAGATTATTATACAGCTATTATGATTATGATTCATATCAACGACGAAAAGAATACGTAATAAAAGTAATAAATCGCCGGTGGAAGGAAAAAGAGCAAACGATATTAATCAAATTTCCTGGACTTGTCTTTGTGTCGATGTCAACAAATCTACTGTAGCTTTGACACATTTAGTGCACTACACTTACCTCTCGTCTGCCCTCAGATATCTCCACGATGTTTCCAGCCTTCAGCTGGTTGTCGTCACAGTCCAAAGCATTATTATGTTTGGGATACTTCATCTTCTGGACTGCCTGGTGGGGGAGGTGTTCCACTTTGCCCATGTTGTCCAACACGCGGAAGTGTTCCTTCTCCACCCTCACAATCACGCCCACTTTGCTGGCATCTATCTTGACTAGATCTCCCAGTTGGTGGATGCCTGCCGAGTCCACACCACTCGACATGTCACTGCACAGTTGCATGTCACGCGGAAGAACTTTCATCTAAGTAAGAAGAAACTTCAGTTAAGCTTAAGGTACACGGTTCTATGAGAGTTCATAAACTAAATTAGACTATTACGCTGCATCGTAAGCAAAAGTTTCAAGAAAAAAAAACGTTTCTGATTTTTCTGCAACAACTTGAAAATCAGCTTTTGAGTTTTTTAGACATTGACTCGGTAAAATGATAATCAATGTTTCAACGAATACAGCAAGATTAGCCATTAGCTTTCAAAAACAACTCAAACATACAAGCCTCTTGCAACAAATAGACTACATACCTCGTTTCTGGACAAATCTGACAATACAACAATCCAGTCCTCGTCCACTCTCACAATCAGACCAGTGTCCCCTTCATGTGCCCCGCTGATGACCTTCACGTGATCTCCCTCCTTGAAACACTTGCACAGCTCGCCCAGTGAGAACTCCAGCGCATCCTTCAGATCCTCGTGTTTGGGCATCATGGTCGCTTTTCCATTCTCTATTTTGACGATCTTTCCCTCTAGATTCTTCAAATCTCCCTCGATCACTTGCACGTTGTCTCCCACAGCCAAGTTCTGTTTGATCTCGCCCTTCGAAGAGATAGCTGAAAAAATACAACGATGATCTTGGCAATTGTTTAATCCACAGCACAAAGCATTTTACTATAAATTTTTCCTGAACTCATTAAGTTTTAATCAATGGGCTCATTTTTGAACAAGAAAAAAAGTTGTCAAATGAATAAGTTTTCAAATGAATGTGTTGCGCTAGTAAGTACCATTGACTTCTATGGAGTGTACACTCTCTTCAAACTTCTCCAACTCAGCCACTCCCGGCTCCACTCCGTCTGTGACGATGGCGTTCATGCGGAACTGCTTGTACAGGAAGCCCTTAGTCGAATACCGGTTGCCTTCGAAGATAATAGTATCTCCGTCCCTCGCATACTCTCCCCCTATCTTTCTAAGCAGACAAACAAATCCTCGGCACAGCGACAATCATTATCATGCATTGGAAATAATCACAATCCAACAAGTCATAAGAATTGCTGTAGAAAGTTAATGTTATACGTGAAAAGTAGAAACAGTTCGTATGTCATTTATCATTACCCTATACGTTATTTAACAGGCATTTGACTTCACAGATGTTCAAAAAGTTCCCATCTTATACTGTTGAACTTATACCATAACATTGCCCTGCTTTCGACCATCACCGTATAGCTACGTTGAAGTTTCTGTTTCACCGATGTTTTGCTAATTGAACAATCTTGAAAGTAGGGGCCCTGCTAAATTGCTCTCAACCTTCATAACTCTGAAATATTTTGAGCTTTATTTTCAAGAAAGCTCTCTGCTATTGAAGTTTGTTTTAAAACTAAGCTTTGTTCTATATTTCTGACTTCATTTTTTATTATATTTTCAATCCAAGCTATCAGAACGCACAACTTTGGTTTTAATCATAACTTGCTCCCACCTTTATAGATAAATTTTTGCAATATAGATTAAACCAATGCTATCGAATTCTGAACTTTGGTTTGATGGTTGGAATCATAGCTTGGGACTATTTTTTGTCGTTGCTTTTGAACTTTAACTTCAATCAAGCTAATCGAATATCGGAACTAGTTGTGCTCAGTTCTCATTGTTATTTAAGATCTCTAACGCCAGACGACTTACTTGATCTTCTCTGGATCGAATAGTTTCTGTGGTGGTCTGTTATTATTGTTTAGCTTCCTCTTCCCTGTGTTCGATTCTCGCATGATACCCCTGAACTTAGTGTAGTCTATCCTCGGGATCAGTTTCAGATCCACAGTATTGTTCTGAGGGTCAAATCTCATTACCTTGAAGCGCAAAACAAAATGAAATGATTTTACCGAGACAAAACTACAAAAGCCGGTTTTGCGTTGATCAAGTAGATATTCACATTGATCAATAAGTTTGTCGAAAAGATTGCAATTATATTTTCAAAAACGAAGTTAAAATCTAGCTTGAAGTTTTAAATGAAGAGGATGAACAAAGCATTCATCTCAGTCACCTGTGCCAGGTCTCCTCTGAACACGGTTCTCTTCAGTCTAACCCAGGACCCCTTCTTGATCATCTGGGAGTCCTTGACCACTCTCAAAACATCCACCATCTCGTGGATAGGAACCATCGCCTGCTTCCACTGGCCTGAATCAGATCGCAAAATATGTGAAATAAAATACGAATGTTTTATACTGCCAAATCTTTTTTTACAATATCTTTAACACCAAGTGCTATAATATGCAATTACTTATCTTTGATTTAGCACTATGTACATAGTTTTGAATCAATTTTGAAACCTAAATTCATTCCTTTGTCTGCGCACACATGAATACGGTTCCAAACGCGATTACATTCGCTCTAATGTCATGATTTGAAATCGCACATCAATGAACAAATGAAATACAAATTCGGCTAAAAATGATGATTCGGAATTCGATAATTGCTAAGATGTTTCTTTTCACTCACCTCGGTCAAGGGCGTTGATGTTGGCAATAGCTTGCTTCACATGTTGCTGCTTATAGGCCTCAACGTAAATATATCCCTTCAAGCCCTCGACTGCAACCACACTTTTGATCTGTAGAGGCTCTGGGGGAGCTGCCCCTTCCTCCCCGTTTTCCGCTTCCCCTCGTTGTGCTTGGGATTCCATCGCCAGGAACTTCCTCATGAGGAGCAGACATGTCTCCTTTTCTCTTCCCATGTTGCACCTCACAAGCCACAAGTTGGGATCCTTGACACCCGGAAGGAGTGCTTGTTGGGACACCTCAGGAAGCACTTCCTCCTCATCTACTTCTGCGCGGACATTGGCATACTTCTCAGAGAAGTATCTACCCAAGTTGGCAGCATCGCCTCTCCTAAGCAAGGGAAAACAGACTTTTGGCCATTGAAAATTTCGAGACTACTGAAGAGAAAATAAATAGTTTTAGACAAACTTTGCAATGATGATACACTTCTCGTACCCAGTACTTGTAGCGGATTTAAAATTTCCATGGTGGATCGCAGGGCAAAAAAATCATTTTTTTAAATCAAAAACTTGCAAAAATGGCCCAAAAGCTGACATTTTAGGAGTGCTTTTGTGATTTTGATAGCGACGCGGCTTGTTTATGGAAAATGTCTTTTGAAACCCAACGAAGTCTTCCTAAATCAAGTCCTAGATCCGATCTTGTTTGCTAAGATAGACAGACTAATGGCAGTATTATTCGCAACGCTGACTGGTTTTTGTAACAAACAACTGAGCTGAAACCGGAAATCAACTGAACTTACTCCACTTCCTCCATGAATGCCCTGGCCTTTCTGGCATGCTCTGTCTGTTTCTCCATCATGGCATTTCTCTCGTCCAGTTCGTGTCTCGCCTTCTCATACCCATCCTCCGCCTCGTCCTCCTCATCTTCATCGTCTGTGTTCACGTCTAAATCACACGACACAAAAGTGCTAATACTGTGAAAAACGTGAAAGTACACGCTACAAATTAATCTCCATTTGAAATAATCTGCAAAATATAACGTCTCCACTTGATCATATTAAGCACAGGCAAAACGGAGCTTTGCACCATTTGAGATACAGCACAAATACATCGTGACAAGCTAGCCGACAGAAAATGAGAAAAAAGCCACTACATCGAATAAGTTAATAACAAAAAATTTAACAAAGAAATCTACCTAATCCTTCATACATTGAGCTGCCTTTAACTCGAATGAAACTTATTTTGAGGAAAATCTTAATACATTTATCAGCAAGAATTACATGGAAACGAAAAATTGTAAGCCGATATAACTTGGGCAGACACCGCGTTCAGCCAAAAAAAATGTCAATATAAACTTTGAGCAATGAAACATTTTGAAACTCAAACAATCTAAACATCCCTCGAAGCACAAAAAATGAAGCAATTAAGACGATTTACGGTAAGCCGAAACCATTGAAGCCGAGTAAAGCTTTTAAGCTAATGAAAAACAGAAATTTTACAAAATCGGAGTTGTTAAATTTAAAACCAAGATAAAACAAAATTCGAATTAATTTTGTATTTTAACTGCAAACATGCTCAAAATAGGTCTGTTCATTAAAGAAATAACAGAATTGAAGAAAAAGCTGAGGAGAAAATTTTGACATGTTTATATGAAAAAAATCGGTTCCTAATTGATTATGCTTGCTCACTATCGCAAGACTAAGATACCAAATTAAACGCAAAGGCGAAACTGTGCTTATCTTCAAGCAAATGAAATTGAATTGAACTCATAAAAGCACATACACCTAAGGGCATTCATATGTACACTTATAAGTATGAATGAACTTCTCTTTTCATTAGATAATTTAAAATGAACTTCTCTTTTCATTAGATAATTTAAAAATTTTCCAGAGAATTTGAGCATATTCGAGAGTCATAGTAAAAAAGGCAAATTGGAAAACATTTTTTGTCGAAAAACGACTGAAAAAACTAAGTAAATCAATAAATCATACCATAGCCAATCGAAGATTGGAAAAGAGTAAAGAACGCCCGTAAACATTAAAAACACTGACTTTGTTGAAAAAATCTTAACTTTGGAATTTGGAAGAAAAAATAGATGCCCTTCAAGCTCTTTGAGTTTCTAGAACAATTTATGACTGGCGCTTTTTTGATAACATTAACCCAAGTTAAGAAAACTAGATCAACAGGCTAAGTTTTTATTCCGCTGGAAATCTTGAAATTAAATTCCACTTTCGAAACTAAAAATCGTTCACGTTTTTTGCGCCATTTTCACGTTCGTATTTGGAGAGTGCTCTTTAGATCAGTATCAGCAGATGAATTTCAATCGAACTCAAAAAGTGCATATATACCTAAGTGCATTTATAAATGCATAAATATGTATGAATGCGCATCTGTAGTTATGCTTATGTTATGATTTTTTCCTGAAAAAAAATTAGCAAGATCTATATCTACGTTCATTACTCTGAAAAGAATTCAAAATTTCTTTTCAAAAACTGATTTAGATGAGCCGGATACAAGAAACAAAATTTGACGTTTCAAAGGCGGTTTTCTCAAATTGGGTTAAGATGAGACAAAAATTGAAAACAAAAAAATTCTTAAAATTTTACAAGTTACCTCAATTATTGACTATTTAAAAAAATGAACTTTTTTTTGCGGTGGAATTTTGGCTGAGAATTGGCTGAGCAAAAAGTCCATGCGACAAATTTCCTTCCTAGCTTCGCTCCTGCGCCAAGAAATATTATCCACCTCAGAAACCAAACAGGCTCATAGTAATCCAACAAATAGTCCCACAAAGCAACACCTGTTAATCTTTAATACAACGAATGAATGAACTGTTTAAGTTAAACTTTAACAATAACTTATTTCACAAACCTGCTTCGTCTAGAATAAATCCAGTCTGGTTTCGTTTCTTTTTCTTCTTCGGGGGTCTTTGGTTCAATGAGTTCCTCTTGTAGTACTCCTCTATATCCTCTTCTTCCTCCTCCCCACTCCTCTCCGCTGTATCCTCTCCCTCCGGCTCATCAGACCCACTCCCACTCAATTCATCACTGGATGCCTCCTCTGCCTCGTCCTCGACTCCCCGGCCTCTCGTGTCTGTCTCTTCCTCGCTGTCAGACATTTTCAGCGCGGATTTTAACAATATCTAATCGAATACGGAAAAACAAGACTAACTTATCTGAAATTGACATACTGTTATATATCTTCACCTATATTCTTCCAAATGAGGAATCAAATTTGATAGTTTACATTCGGAAATGCAAACTTCAGCAATGTCTATCATTTTGATTTTTTCTCATCTGTCAATTCAAGTTGCGTCAATGTAAGCGCAGACAGGTGCCATAACTTTGACTTGGAAAGCTAATTTCTTTTTAGAAAATGAACGCGTTCCTTGATGATTAAGGTTGCCTTAACAGGTAATTCACCAGAATATGATAATCTTATCGGTCAAAAGTCAAACTAAACATTTCTCTTTTACATAATTATTCACTCTTAAAATCTCAACAATAACTGAACTCAAGCTCCGTCCATCATTTGCTATTTAAAACTTCAAATCAATCATGCTTCAACAATAATATCCAGCATTCCATATCATTTATCCATCTAAAACTTAGTTAGGCATGACTACAATTAGGGAAACAAGTCTTCGCTGTCATCATCGTCGTCATCATCATCCAATTCATCTGCTAGTTCCTCCAGGTCTGCCGCCTCACGTTCTCTCCTAGACTTCGCATCCTCTCCCTGGTGCGCGAAAGATTTGGGCGGATATCTGAGAGCGAGAGTGCACTGTTTGTGAATGTCCATCATGAAGGCTATCCTGGCCTGATATTGCATGGTGGGTTCCAGAGTAGAGTACACATCTGGGTTCTCAAGAGACTGCATCCAGCTCTGAATAAAAACGCGGAACCTTTACTTTACTGATATCAAATCAATTTGTTTTTATCAATTCACGAAGAACTTAAGAAAGCTTTGAAAGCAAAAAATGACAATTAATAAAATCAAAGTTTTACCTTTAGCTTCTTTCATGTATATTTACCTGTTCGTAGTCAATTTTGGCCTCTATAACTTTGTCTTTGATTGCCTTAGCAACTGTGTACAAGGCGTCACTCGGGGAGTCCAGACACAGTTTGGATGCTATATCTTCCAGGGAGATGCAGGAATAAGACGCGTTTATCCTCTTGATTCCTGCTTTAATCACATTGTGCCTCAGACGACCAATCAACATGAAGGTCCCATCCTTTATAAACTTCTCTTTGTACTTTCCGCTCACCTAAAATTGGAATACGAACTTGGACTAACGTTCAAAATTCCCTCAATTCTTGAAAAAACACGAGCCTAATATTCACATTTCAAGTTTATATTCATGATTGATAGGAAGGAAAGGATATCAACATGATTCATGTCCCATTTTAACATCAAATTACAGTACCTGTTTGAACTCCTCCAAATTTCCTGTTCTCACTGCACGAGTCAGCATCAAATAAGGTTCCAATGGCTTCTTAAAATGTGGGATCTTGAAAGTTGCGCGCTCGGGGATCTCACCGAGCAGCAGGCTCACCACACATGTCAGTTTTTGCACTTGTTGGCGGAATCCTATGGCAACCTTCTGAGGTGCTTTTCTCAAAGCTTCCATTAAATCTTTTTGAGATGCCGAATAATCCAACTTAACAGCTTTTATTCTGCCAAGATAATACAGGTAACGAGCAACCTCATTATTTGAGGCCTCGGCTGGAAAGGTAGTTTTCTCGACAAAATTCCAGGCAAACTCGTATTGATTTTGTTGAAGATAGATTCTTAACAAAATATTTATGAGAACAGCAGTTGACTCATGGTTGTGATGAATGATGCTCGACCTCAGGTATGAATGGGCATCGTCCCTGATAGCACTAAGATCTCCAGACTCCTCGTGTACTCGGGCGTAGTAGAAGAAACACTTGGCGCTCAGAACATCAGTTGACCTGTTGCTTGTTGCCAAAACTTTTGATATCATTGTTTTAGCTGCGACGCTTGCTAAAACAGGAGCATCATTAACAAAGAAAATTGCATAGTTTTTGACTGTCAAAAAAGAAAGGCAGCTTAGTAATTTGCAAACCTTGTGGTAGGTTTTTGGCGTCCAAGTTGTAGACAGTTATTAGCAGACTCAGATACGCTTGGATCTCTATCATTACTGCTGATGAGAACTTCATATCTCGTTTTCCGCTAGGAGTAGTGGCAACAGTCACAGCCGACGCTTTGCTTGCTATCAAATTGAGTAACTCGTTCTTGCCTGAAATAAATTTCTCGCTAGTTTTCATCACTAACGATTGGCCTTTGCTTTGAAAGTGTTAAAACTAATTCTTTTGCGTCCATAGACTCAAGCAGCTAGAAAACAAATGCTAAAAAACACAATTAACTGCTTCTAATCAAAAAAAAATCGAACTCTCTTTCGATCTTTCGATGAATGTTCCGACCACTAAAATGTTAGGTAAAAATCAAAAATAGAACCTCAGCTGTTTTAGGTTTATATTCGGTATCATATTAGGTTTATATTCGGTATCATAGAGTTGATCAAAGTTTCGAAGACATAGCCAACAGACAATTGGAAAAGATTCAACAAAAACTTGCGTAAAAAATACTGACTTGTTTTGTGAAAAAATCGCAACTTTTGTAGATCCAAGGAAAAAATAGATGGCCTAAATACTCTCTTGAGTTTCTAAAAAAAATCTAAACTTGAGTGTTATTTCATCTAGAATATAATTAACATTTTTTTTGATAAAATTACCCAATTGTTGAAATCTGAAAATTAAAATCCTCTTTCGAAACTAGCAATCGATCACATTTCTTTGCTGTTCGACAGCTGGATTTGCCTTTCTTTCAAAGAAAATGAACTGAACTTATAAAATAATCAAAAGTGAAACCGCGAAAAGGTAATTCTGAGCCTGAACAAATTATCGCGACCTATATAAGAGTCTGAACTACCAAGAGAGCATATATACCTAAGGGCATTCATATGTGCATTTATAAGTATGAATGCACTTCTTTTGTCATTAGAGCATTTTAAAATTTTCCCAAGAATTTAAGCATATTCGACGTCATAGTAAAAAATAGAAATAGGAAACGTTTTTGTCGAAAAAACAACTGGAATTCACTAAGTTCATGACTCTTTTTGAATTTTCTTGGAATCTGCTTTGTGATATCACGGTTTGCTCCTGCAATTATGGTTGAACAAAACAGCGTTGAACAAAAAAAAATATTTACTACACCCAGTTTTACTTTGTAAAACGTTCAAGAAAATAAAGAGCTCGAACTTACGAATATCCATAGCTCTTTTTTTGAAAAAAAATGAATCAATTGAGCAATCTCCCCACCCCCCCCCCCCCCCCCATTCTCGCTTGGGGGGATGAAGCTCAATAGGTACTTGAGACATGTTTATAACCACTTGAAAATATTTTGAATGATATGAAATCATAAAACAGATTCACCCACGAAAGTGGAACGCCAAATTTTCAATATCAAAGCTCAAAAATTACAATCAGGGTGAAAAAGAATTAATAAACTGAGGCACATAAAGCGACATTTTTCTGTCCTCAAAGGAGGAATATTGTATTGCATACAAAATTAAAGTGCTGCGGAGAACAGTGTTTGATATTCAGATAGAAGGCTTGAGCATCAACCGTGGTAAGTTGCTTTACTCGATGAGCCAATCGTCGCCCAAGCAAAATTTGCAAAAAAAAATCGATTTTTTTTTCTTTTTCAAAATTTTTCTCGATACTCATATAAAATAAACTTCAGTCGGTCAATTGATTGCGTGCTAGGAACATCTACTTGCGTTAGCTGACGTCTTTTTGTAGCGGTTTTACCGTTTTTGCTTGGGGGGAGATAGCTCAATTGGTCATTACAGGGGGAGGGGGGATTGCTCAATTGATTCAAAACATTAAGCAAACCCTGAGAGTCTGATTATACACTATTGAACAAACCTTGACATTACACAAACCTTGAGAGTCTGATTGGCAACAGGTATTTACAGCCTTCTGTAAAACTTCTGTATTCAGTTTGGGCCGCAACGCCATAAGTGATCTCATCACCCTGTTCAAAAACCTAGTTTCTTTCGTTATCATGGTTTTCTCGATTAGTTTCGCATGTTCTCTTATATCTTCAGCGCACAACGAATCCAACGTTTCTTTCGAGTTTACGTCTACTTCCATTTTATCGCCATCTTCATTCGTGGAATCTGTGGTTTTTGAATCAGGCTTCGCGGCTTTCTTTGCATCGGCATTGCCCGCTTTAGGTTTTTGTGGCAAATGACTCTCCACCATAATCAGAACACTAAAAAAACCTTGACAGCTGGAGTAACACCGATTTAATGTAAGAAAAAGAAAATCCATCACGGAATGGGTAGGTCGCAAAATGTTACTGGGCTGCGCTCACATGCGACGTCCTAAGTTGCATAGTGCGCATGCAAGTATTTGGCTATAAAAGATCGTACGACAAAATAAGCTCATGCGAGTTTATTTACTACTTTTTTGGAGAGTTTTTCGAACGGTAATGTGAGTTATGAATTTTCGCAAATTGCATGCTTTTCCGGATTGCTCGGGATTAGAACACAATTTCGCGGTCCATGAGACAAAAAGATTGCCTCAGAGGAATACCCGAAAAACAAACTAGTTCTAGGATAGTCCGGAATGTTCTCTGTTCCCGAATAGCCGAAATCTGAAGAAAAGACATTTAAATTGCGAAATAAAATCAGTTTTAAATGTAAAAGTGTAAGTCAGATAATAATGAATGTGACATTCGACCAGAATGTGCCAAAATGCAATCTCTGCAGAATTCGAATTTTTAGCAGCGAGCCTTCCGGATTAGTGATTTTTAAGGATTAAGAACGTTATTTGAACGATTGAACAAAACGTGAAGGTTGAGGGATTCGGAAATTGCTAATTTTTAAATTTTCGAAGTGATTACGTAACATTTCTGAGAAACGTCAGAAACGGCCATTTTGGCAGAAAAGCTAAAAAGCAACAGAACAACGATAGTCGCACTGACGAAAACAACTAAGATTGTGAGAGAAAAACAATAGAGAAAAGCATAGGAACGTTCCGAATTGCAACTATTGTGTCGCTACAATAGTTGCAAGACCGTTGCAGACAACGGTGAAGGGTGGAAGATAGCCTTCCGTATTACGAAGAAATCAAGATTAACGAGCTTGATTCAGTGGATTCAAGAATCCGGAAGGGTTTCGGAACTGAAACTTTTATCCTTTTATATAAACTTTTAGCTTCTTGTCATGTCCTGAATTGAATTTAATTAACAGCTGGATTCATTTTGATAAGGATGAGAAGCTAGGAGTTGGGGCAAAGGGTTGATCCATCTTCGATGGAGATGATGATTTTTATCTACTGAACAAAAACAATAGTAATATAATAAATAGTAGTAGCCCTGTTTTTAGGAGTGACCTCGTGGTCTGGGGATACTGAGACCCAGCCATGAGCTCACTATTTCTGCATGTAATTAAGTTAATTTGAGTGTTTTGACCGAAGCCGAAAGCAGTAACGTTTTTTGTCGACCCGATGTTAGAAAAGACCACCAAAAGTACTGGCTTGGTAGAGACGGTGAAAAGCATATAAAGCTCTGTTTAGCCGTTAGCCAGTCGTCTTAGGAATTTGTTTTATTTTCCGTCGATATGTATCTTCCGGGCGAATGTTACAGAAAAAGAAATGAAAATAAGTTTACAATACTAAAAAGGTATAACTTAAACATTTTTATAAGAAATTTAAAATGTTAATTCAAACATTTTCGCACATTTTGTGCATCATCAGGATTAAAATTTTTTACAATGTTTACAAAACGATCAAAGAGCTGAAAAATGAGAAACATGTCTAAAAAGGCTCTAAAACTTTTTAACCAATCAAATTTGAACAACTGTAATTACATAATACAATTACATAATCGTGAATAACATTTTCCTGTAAATTTCTGAGATTTTTTAGTTTTTTGTTCTTTCATGGTTATAAAATTTCGATTTGTCAATATTTTTGATTCTGACATTAGTTTTTTAACTTTTAGCCATGTTATACATAGACTTTAATTTTAGTGTTAATTCCCGGCTCCTGACTTCATTGCGTGTATTGATCTTCGGCCTCTCCCTCCAAATATGCAAAGCCTCTAGTGTCAGTAGCTTATGAGTGTTGGCTCTTTGGTCTATAATCTCTGACTTCAGCTCAGCAGTACCGCCTACCTCCTTATTACATTCTAACAAGTGTTGTCCTACTGGGGAGTCCCCTTTGCGGTGTTCATCGACCCTCGTGGCTAAAGGTCGGACTGTCTGGCCGACATAGGTGGAGTTACATCCCTTACATGTAAGCTTATACACCACTTTGGATCTCAGTTCACGAGCAAAGGAAGTTTTGAGGGATGGCAAGCTTGTTTTCAATTTTCTTGTTGTAAAAATTATTTGTGCCCCGGATATTAGCCGAACCTTTGCAGCTGACAGTTGAGATGGATTGCCTCGATATTGCATTGTAAGAAGGGGTGGTGAGTCTTTCAACCATTTATCATTTCTCGGTTCTGATGCCTTCACCTCTAAATTTTTTTTCCCTCAATGATCTTGTTAAGAGTTTCGAACACTACCCTGTCAGACCAATTTTTTGGATATTGATTTTCAATCCATTGCTTCCGATTTTTTTCCAATGCCTAGTCAAAATATTCCCATGTTGAGGTACTTCTGAAAACCCTATGAACCGTCCCTTCAATAACGTTTCTTTTGTACTGCAAAGGTGCGCAGCCTCTGAAATTTAGAATGGTGCCGTTATCAGTAGTGGGTTTTTGATACCAACCACATGTGACCTTTTTTGCTGAATCCATCTTTGCTGACATTTAAGTCTAAAAAGGCCAAATTACCGTTACTATCAATTTCTTCTATGGTTAACTGCAAGTTCGGATGCAACTTATTGGCAGCCTCGAGAACTAGGCAGCGTCAGAAGTATTGATAAGGGGGTGGGTTTTTTTGTAATGACATACCGGGCGAATGTTACATACATGCTTTTATGGCGCTCCTGGGTGTTATTCTTTTTTAACATCATGACCGGCAGAACCGTTAACGAGCACTCCGCCCCGAGCGGATGCTCACATTAACGCCCTTAATAGGCCTAAACCGCCGGGGCGGAAGGGTAGTTCGGAACGCGGAAGCCTTCCGGATTACCGTGAATAGTTTTTTTTAACCTAGTTAAGACCGAAAATTCACGAACCAGGAAGGGTGGGGGGATTCGCGGTCCCGTCATTTCCTGAATGGTCCGTGACCAAAAACACTTAAAGATATATATAAAACCAAACAAAAAGTAGTATAGTACCCAAGAAAAACAAGAAAACATAAAAAATAACCGAAAAAAACCAAAAACAGTAAAAAAGTAAAAAATCAGTAGAAATCATCCCCCCAGACAAGATGTGATCCGACCCCCCCGTTTGTTGTTGATAGATATATTGTTGTTACAGGCATTAATATCAGTCAGGATTGTTACGATCAGTTTTGTATCCCGTTTGTGAGGCTTGTACTGTAGGGTTATTTGAGCATTTAAGCACGTTATTGATAAATTGCGCTCAATCCGGAAGGGTCAGCTGATTTGCGCTCAATTCGGAGGGGTCTTGGGAGAAGACTGATCCGGCAAGCAGTACAAGGAGCAACAAGAAGGGGCTCAACGACAACAACAATCGACTGTTGGGTATCGTTAACAAGTTTTGTATCCCTTTTGGTACAAAAATTAAGATAGCAATCTGTGGGGGGCTCGACAGTGCTGCACTGTAGTGACCCTTCACCGAACTGCGAATATCCGAGTTAAGCACCTTAATTCGGATATTAACCAAACTCGGAGGGGTATAGTATTAATAATATTATTACTTATATAGCCTATATTAATAGTCTTATATCGTTTTTCAGGGAAAAACAACGAAAACAGACCGGTTTTTAGGGTCAAAATTACAATATTTCGATCCCCCCACAAGTCGCGATTTTTGAAATATCGATATTTTTTGAAACGGAAAAAAGCGCTAAAGTAGTGTGTTACATCGTAACTGCACTACCATAATAGATAGAACCGGTTAAGTTTAGTTCGAAAGTGGTTGGAACTATTTTGGTACCGAAAACCGAAATTTCGTGATTTTTGAGAAAACGAAACACTATAAATTCAGAAAATTTTTTGAAATTTTTGAGTTAGAACAGTAAAAATAGTTGTTCGGACAACGTCCACTAGTGAATCTACAAGTTTTAAAACCCGCTACCCGAAAGCCTTCCGGGTTACAGAGAAATCGAACTTAACGTGTTTGATTTGGTGGATTCATCAATCCGGAGGGGTACAGGTAGCATAGTTTTTCGCCAATTTTTTCAACTAAAGCGTTTTAGATCGGGTTTTTTGCATTGAACTAGAAGAGTATAGGCCTTTTGAGCTCGGATCAATAAATTTTAGGTCGAAAGGACCAGATTTGCGGAAAAAGTTAGGCGGAACCTACCTATAATAGAGAAATTTCTTGACTTTAAGAAAAAAGACGTTTTGGCTAATAACTTTTCGACGACTGAACAGATCCAGTTGATCTTGGTACCAATAGATCAGAAATTAGCTGAGCTTACTGATAGGGACAAAAGTTTTGCAAAAAAGTAAGCGTGAAAATTTTTTGAGATTGTTTTTTGCAAATTCCTCAATTTGGAAGGGTACACCCTTCACGTTTTATAATTTTTTTTTTAGAAAAGCCCTTATACCCCTACCAAAAGGTTATATCGGTTGAATAAAGTAACTTTAGGCTGTTGTAGACGAAAAGTGAAGGCTAAAGGCACAGCAAAACCTTAATCGAGCCGAAGTTAGGCAAGCGACAAGACCCTTCACCGTTAGTGTGAATTGTAAAATAAGAGGCTTAACTTCAATCCGGAAGGGTCTAGGAAAGTAGTACATACCCTTCCTAATTAATTGAAAAAGCAAAATTGCATCAGAGAACGTATCCGGAGGGGTATAGGTTGAAAGAAGGAAATCTCCGAAAAGCTACTTTTACGAAACCGGAGGGCTCCCAATCCGGAGGGGTCAAAAGCCTCTAGTGTCAGTAGCTTATGAGTGTTGGCTCTTTGGTCTATAATCTCTGACTTCAGCTCAGCAGTACCGCCTACCTCCTTATTACATTCTAACAAGTGTTGTCCTACTGGGGAGTCCCCTTTGCGGTGTTCATCGACCCTCGTGGCTAAAGGTCGGACTGTCTGGCCGACATAGGTGGAGTTACATCCCTTACATGTAAGCTTATACACCACTTTGGATCTCAGTTCACGAGCAAAGGAAGTTTTGAGGGATGGCAAGCTTGTTTTCAATTTTCTTGTTGTAAAAATTATTTGTGCCCCGGATATTAGCCGAACCTTTGCAGCTGACAGTTGAGATGGATTGCCTCGATATTGCATTGTAAGAAGGGGTGGTGAGTCTTTCAACCATTTATCATTTCTCGGTTCTGATGCCTTCACCTCTAAATTTTTTTTCCCTCAATGATCTTGTTAAGAGTTTCGAACACTACCCTGTCAGACCAATTTTTTGGATATTGATTTTCAATCCATTGCTTCCGATTTTTTTCCAATGCCTAGTCAAAATATTCCCATGTTGAGGTACTTCTGAAAACCCTATGAACCGTCCCTTCAATAACGTTTCTTTTGTACTGCAAAGGTGCGCAGCCTCTGAAATTTAGAATGGTGCCGTTATCAGTAGTGGGTTTTTGATACCAACCACATGTGACCTTTTTTGCTGAATCCATCTTTGCTGACATTTAAATCTAAAAAGGCCAAATTACCGTTACTATCAATTTCTTCTATGGTTAACTGCAAGTTCGGATGCAACTTATTGGCAGCCTCGAGAACTAGGCAGCGTCAGAAGTATTGATAAGGGGGTGGGTTTTTTTGTAATGACATACCGGGCGAATGTTACATACATGCTTTTATGGCGCTCCTGGGTGTTATTCTTTTTTAACATCATGACCGGCAGAACCGTTAACGAGCACTCCGCCCCGAGCGGATGCTCACATTAACGCCCTTAATAGGCCTAAACCGCCGGGGCGGAAGGGTAGTTCGGAACGCGGAAGCCTTCCGGATTACCGTGAATAGTTTTTTTTAACCTAGTTAAGACCGAAAATTCACGAACCAGGAAGGGTGGGGGGATTCGCGGTCCCGTCATTTCCTGAATGGTCCGTGACCAAAAACACTTAAAGATATATATAAAACCAAACAAAAAGTAGTATAGTACCCAAGAAAAACAAGAAAACATAAAAAATAACCGAAAAAAACCAAAAACAGTAAAAAAGTAAAAAATCAGTAGAAATCATCCCCCCAGACAAGATGTGATCCGACCCCCCCGTTTGTTGTTGATAGATATATTGTTGTTACAGGCATTAATATCAGTCAGGATCGTTACGATCAGTTTTGTATCCCGTTTGTGAGGCTTGTACTGTAGGGTTATTTGAGCATTTAAGCACGTTATTGATAAATTGCGCTCAATCCGGAAGGGTCAGCTGATTTGCGCTCAATTCGGAGGGGTCTTGGGAGAAGACTGATCCGGCAAGCAGTACAAGGAGCAACAAGAAGGGGCTCAACGACAACAACAATCGACTGTTGGGTATCGTTAACAAGTTTTGTATCCCTTTTGGTACAAAAATTAAGATAGCAATCTGTGGGGGGCTCGACAGTGCTGCACTGTAGTGACCCTTCACCGAACTGCGAATATCCGAGTTAAGCACCTTAATTCGGATATTAACCAAACTCGGAGGGGTATAGTATTAATAATATTATTACTTATATAGCCTATATTAATAGTCTTATATCGTTTTTCAGGGAAAAACAACGAAAACAGACCGGTTTTTAGGGTCAAAATTACAATATTTCGATCCCCCCACAAGTCGCGATTTTTGAAATATCGATATTTTTTGAAACGGAAAAAAGCGCTAAAGTAGTGTGTTACATCGTAACTGCACTACCATAATAGATAGAACCGGTTAAGTTTAGTTCGAAAGTGGTTGGAACTATTTTGGTACCGAAAACCGAAATTTCGTGATTTTTGAGAAAACGAAACACTATAAATTCAGAAAATTTTTTGAAATTTTTGAGTTAGAACAGTAAAAATAGTTGTTCGGACAACGTCCACTAGTGAATCTACAAGTTTTAAAACCCGCTACCCGAAAGCCTTCCGGGTTACAGAGAAATCGAACTTAACGTGTTTGATTTGGTGGATTCATCAATCCGGAGGGGTACAGGTAGCATAGTTTTTCGCCAATTTTTTCAACTAAAGCGTTTTAGATCGGGTTTTTTGCATTGAACTAGAAGAGTATAGGCCTTTTGAGCTCGGATCAATAAATTTTAGGTCGAAAGGACCAGATTTGCGGAAAAAGTTAGGCGGAACCTATAATAGAGAAATTTCTTGACTTTAAGAAAAAAGACGTTTTGGCTAATAACTTTTCGACGACTGAACAGATCCAGTTGATCTTGGTACCAATAGATCAGAAATTAGCTGAGCTTACTGATAGGGACAAAAGTTTTGCAAAAAAGTAAGCGTGAAAATTTTTTGAGATTGTTTTTTGCAAATTCCTCAATTTGGAAGGGTACACCCTTCACGTTTTATAATTTTTTTTTTAGAAAAGCCCTTATACCCCTACCAAAAGGTAATATCGGTTGAATAAAGTAACTTTAGGCTGTTGTAGACGAAAAGTGAAGGCTAAAGGCACAGCAAAACCTTAATCGAGCCGAAGTTAGGCAAGCGACAAGACCCTTCACCGTTAGTGTGAATTGTAAAATAAGAGGCTTAACTTCAATCCGGAAGGGTCTAGGAAAGTAGTACATACCCTTCCTAATTAATTGAAAAAGCAAAATTGCATCAGAGAACGTATCCGGAGGGGTATAGGTTGAAAGAAGGAAATCTCCGAAAAGCTACTTTTACGAAACCGGAGGGCTCCCAATCCGGAGGGGTCAAAATTTTTTCAAGTTAGGAGGGGTCCGAATCTGGAGGGGTCTTATAGTTGCTAATTCGGAGGGGTCCAAATCCGGAGGGGTCTTGTGTTAACTAACTCGGAGGACTCCCAACCCGGAAGGGTCTAGATTTTGTTAGTCCGTAAGGGTTCTATTTGTGCCAATCCGGAGGGGTATTATTTTATTAAAGGACTTAGGTAGACGGAAGAAAGACTAAAGTGAGAGGTATTAGGTTATTAGCAAACAGGCTAGGAATCAGTGACTGCACTGGTAACTTGCCTTTCAATAAGAACCAGACCAAAACAAAACAGGTCCGAACTCGGATATTCGCGACACTAAGTCTAAACTAAAAAGAGCGTGATTCATTGGTGTGGATTGTAACATAATACGTTTTTGTGAAAAGTGACTGCCCTGAGGATTTTAGTAGGTCTAGCTCGGGCAGTCCGAAGGCAGATAGGTAACACAGTACTCGGTGGGTGCAATAGACGCCCACTTGAGAAAACTGCTGCCTTCAAAGTTTTGTCTGTTTGGTGCAGCACCGAGCAGGGAAAGCTTTTTCTTTAAAAGACAAGTTCGACTATTGTACTACGACCGACTAAGAGTACATTACACATACGTTTTTTTTATAGAGGTATTCATACTCTGTCATTATATATATATATATATTTTGTTCTTGATTTTAAATCTACATAAACTGTGCTTGATTGGGTAGTGAGTACACTATCTTTTAAATTGACTGATAACATCATATTGTGCTAGTTTTCAAATCTTACGACCGATAATCGGTTAGTGTGAATAATTTTTATACAAACTGTACGCTGATAACATACAGGGATTCGTGGTCACTATTTAATAGAATCTTGTGAAATTTATTGTGTTGTGTCATTATTATTGTTAATAAAACTATAAGGTCACTAGCAATCGAGTTAAGTGTATAAGCATTAAGAAGTGACAAATAGAGAATGAGTCTAGACAAGTCAAGGATACCAAAACGAGGTAATAGCTCTAGGAAAATTATACCTGAAAAGCAAAGAAAAACGATGACCGATCCTTTTGTGGATTGGATCAAGCGATCCCGGTCCGACAAAGGGGAGACGGTTTCAGGCAGAATGGTTGAAACGAGAAGTCAGAAGACCTCAGAAGAGCGTAAAGAACTGTTAGAAGTGGAGGTCAACACAGACCATGCCATGAACGACAACCAGGAAGTACATGGACTGGAAGGGAGAGGCAGAAGGCTGGCAAGTGAATCTACTCCGGTAGAACAAGGCCATGATTTTGCCACTTCCACCGGGACATTGGATCGAGAAGAGATGTCGGAACTGTCCGACATCTCAACTGAAATAGCGGCAACTAGAAGATCTCCAACAGACAACACTATGATGGCAGGCGGAGTTGAGAAACAAACAACGTCATCATCGTTCTCAGAGAGAATGAGGAACACCATCGGAAACATCTTTCCATTCACCATGGGAGGTGGCGCAGGAAATGAAGGTGAATCCCAGGAGGAGGAGGACGAAGAAGAGCAAGTGGACTTTGGGTCTCAAGTCAGCCTCAATAGTTCGACCCAGGAGAATAAGGCATACGTCGGAAGAGAGACTGGAACCATGGACAAATTTGGTGTGGTGACAACGATAAGCAAAGAGGCAAACACACCGGGCCAGTCAAAAGACTTCGCGATTTTGACAAGTTCAGAGCCACAAACTGGAGAGAGTAGAACCAGAGGGCTAGGCAAACGCGTTAGCGGATCCTGAAATAGATAAGGAAAAGACGTCGAGACAGAGAGTCAAGGCCCGGATCTCGACCAGCACGAAGCTACCTGGGACCGACAGGGTTGCACCGCCACTAGTAACGCCACTCGTGAATAACGGGGCAGCACTAGAAGAAGCCTTAAACAACATAGTGGACAGTTTAGGAGAACAAAATGAACAGATGTCAATAAGGATGAGTGAACTATAAAGAGCAGTTCACATTGAAAGAGAAAGTCTGCGGGAAGAAATAAACCGCAATAGACAAGAAGTTGGGAGGAGCGAAAAACGCTTGAAAGAAAGAACGGACGAGCATATGGCAAAGAACTTGTCGCGAATGACAAGAGAGGCGGAACAGCGAGAGTTACGCTTAAGAGACGACATGGAGAAGTTAAGAATTCAGCAAGAGCAGTCTCTTGGGACTCTTGACACAAAGATAGACGCGATGATGGAGAGGCAAACTCAGGCTATCATGGATAGGTTGGACGGGCTACTAAGCAGCAAGAGTGGACCAAAAGAAGGAGAACCGAACTCGGGAGGTCCCAGCAGGGAGCCGAGGGTGAACTTCAATGAACATCAAAAGAGGAAGACGTATGGATCCACTAGAGGCAGGGGCAGTTCATCAGGCTATGCCACAAGGGGTAATGGAGCATGGGGCCCGAACAGTAGAGCAAGTTCAACGGGGATCAGACAGACCTCTAACGAACGACCAACGCAAGGCACACATGCGAATGGGAGAAGTGATTCCGGTAACAGGGGGCATGCAAGCCCGAGGAGGGGTCATGAGGACACCCAAGCGGGAAACACTCACGGCGATTCGGATTGCAGGGATGCACCGCATACAGAGCCTTTGACGAGGTGTGAGGACACTCAAGCGGGACACTCAAGGGATGCTACGGCAATGGCCACAGAATTTGAACCCCTAAACAGGTCTTTGGAGACATTCCTGACAAGGTTATCCAAAACCAATGAACGCAGTGAGAAGTCCAGAAGAGTCTTTAAGAAACCAAGATGCTATAAAGACGAATCTGATGGCTGTATTGATACCTGGATAGAGGTAATGAAGCTGCATTTCGAGGAAGAGGACTTGTCGGAGAGACAGGAATGCAGTGCGCTCACCAGCAACTTGGAAGGGACAGCCCTGAACTGTGTCATGGCCAAGAAGCAATATCAACCTGACACTGCTGAGAAAATCTTCGAAATCTTGTTAAACCGTTTCGGATCAGGGGTGCAGGGGCACCAGGCGATGATGCGCTTCGAGAAACGGAGGCAACGAGAAGATGAAACGATAGACAAGTTTCTCGATGATTTGGAAATGCTGAGAAGACGCAGCCAACCGGATGAGTCAAACCGAAGGATCAACCTAGCCGTAGCCTCAAAATTCATCGATGGTGTAAAGAATGATGAACTTCGTACGATGCTAGCAACGCATTACACACCACTATCAACCAATGCGCCAACACCGGAGGAGTTGAGGCTCAAATCAAAAGAGTATCTTTTGTTGAAACCTTCTTCGAGATCTGGATATTACGAGAACAATTATGGCAATTTTAACAACGGACCAGCAAACCAAGGGAACAATTGGTACAAACCGAGGGATGATATGGACAAGAGACGCTCTTGTTCTAATTCCAGTTCAACGGACCATCATGTGTCAGCATGCCCAGCTTACAAACAAGGCATGAAAGCAATAGGCCTTAGCCTCGAGGACGAAGATGCGTCAGAATTGGACCATGAGGATTTCATGAGAGGAGTAATTGCGAAATTCGGACCGAGGTGTTTCTTTTGCAACTTGGAAGGTCATTTTAAATCAGATTGTCCGCAATTCTGGGATGCAGTGGCAGACATAAAGCATCCAAGACATGAAGAAGCTTTGTCAGGAGTGAAAGCCAGCAAGGCTCGACTTTTGAGTGAAGCAGAGGCACGCAGAAAAGAAAAACCTCAAGAGCTGGCGGCAAAGAAAATGCAAGCGGTAACAGAGGAGACACGTGAGCTGGAATCAGCAACTGCGGCTGATGACTTCAAGATCGATTATAAGGCAGCTGCGAGGGATGCTCTAAATAGAGTTCAGCAGGAACTGGTGACGAAAGAGATCGAACAAAAGTGAAACTTGAACTAGAGAATGAGAAACTTCAGGAGCAACTGAATACCTTCGAAGCAACGGAGTTCGAAGAAACTAAAGCACCAAGCTGTTTGAGCATGAAACTTAATGTGATCTCCGGTCAGAGGTTCGGCATGGTGCCGCAAGGAAGCAAGATACAATCGATAATCTCAGTGGCTGGACACCAGGTAATAAGAAATCTGAGTGAACCATCCGAGTTCACTTTGATGCATTTGGACACATATGCAGATTATCTGAGGCAGGTGGAGCCACGCACCGAGTCGAGAGCTGTGCGAGCACTACTAACGACGGGTGGCCCTCACATGAAGAAACTTCATGGACGCTACCTAGAGGTCTATGGGCCATATCAAGTGATGCTGAACGTGGATGGAATCAGTATCTACACCAGGACTTATGTAACAACAGATGATGACCAAATGGGGCAGATCTATTTGGGAGAGAAGGAACTCAAAGTCCGCAGGATAGGCCATGACGCCATAATTTAACAAGACGCAGTACACATTGGGTATGAAGCAGATGTGACTGCACATCTGCTCGACACCAACGGAACAAAAATCGGGGTCACAGGGCTTCTGGACACAGGAGCGGTAGTGAGTGTGATGCCGATAAAAACTTGGGAAAGAATGGGCTTCACGCGGGAAGATCTAATTCCAACGAATCTCCGACTGGCCGCCGCCAATCGAGGAGCTATCTACGTAGCCGGAAGAACACCAATAACGGTCCTCCACATGGGAGGACGGGATCTTTGGATGAGCTTCCTGGTGGTAGAGAATTTGGACGACGCCGACCAATTCATCTTGGGCAGAGATTTTGTCAGGAATTTTGACGTGATGATTGACTTGAACAACGGTCTGATACGGATTAGAAACCCGGACCGAAAGTATGTTAAGAGACCAATTACAAGGATAATAACAGACGAAAACAAGGTACCAATTTTTTTGGATAGAAAAGTAAAATTACAACCAGGACAGGCTGTGGTAGCAATTTTTAGAATGAGAAATTTGAATTCGTTAAGTGATAGTAAACAGGTTTGCTTAGTACCGAATCCAAATAGTCAGAGTTCGGTGATTTAATGCCGGAGCTTCTCGGTAACGCGAAACGGACTGTGTGTCAGTGTGTTGTTGAACACACTGGACACCACGGTTTCAATCCAGCGTGGAAAGAAGCTTGGCTACGCTTTGCTGATGAGGACCGACTATGAGGAGACACAAAACTTGAAGAAATATAGTGTGAAAGACTGTCCTTATCATGCCAATAAAGATAAAATTTTAAAGAAGATTAATGAATTAAAATCTATTCATAAAATGTTTTCAATGAAATCCGAAACGGACGACGGCTTATCAAGCTGCTCGAATTTTCCGGAACGCCCCTCGTCATATGAACTAGAATGCGACAAACCGGTTTTGCCAGAGATAGAACATTTAAAAGGGAAAATAGGTGAGGGAGATTTCGAAAAATTGCGGGACCTCCTAAATCGGAACGCAGATGTATTTTCAAAACATAAGGCGGATATCGGTTGCTGTAATTTCGTCGAACACGAAATCGAACTAGTAGAGGGCGCCGTTCCCCATAGGGAAGGCGCAAGACGAATGACGCCACACAAATCGGAAGCGTGCCGAGCGGAAATAGAAATGTTGCTTGAATGCGACATGATAGAACCCTCGAAATGCGGGGTAGTAATGGCGAAAAAGAAGGGGGGTAGCTTAGATTCTGTTGCGACTTTCGTTACTTGAACGCGGTAACGATAAAAGATGCGTACCCGATACCGCGAATAGACGAGAGCCTATCTAAGCTTGGTGATGCCAAATTCTTCACCACATTGGACTTAGGTTCTGCCTTCTGGCAGGTCCCTCTGCGGAAGAAGGACAGAGAGAAAACCGGATTCGCGTGCGAATTGAGATTGTACCAGTGGAAGAGGATGCCCTTCGGCTTGTGCAATGCAACGGCCACTTTTCAAAGACTGATGGCTCAGGCTTTGACGAGAGTGACCAAGAAGTACGGGAATCTCGTGATGTGTTACGTGGATGACGTAGTCACAGCGACACCGACCCTGGAAGACCACATTAATAGGCTCGATGAGGTCTTTGGATGCATGAAAAGAGCAGGATTGAAGTGCAAACCATCGAAATGTGAAATCCTTAGGGATTCAATGAAGTACTTGGGAAGAATGGTGGATCGGCATGGTGTGAGACCGGACCCAGAAGCGGTGGAAGCAGTGTTGACATGGAAGGCCCCCAGAACGGACACACAGCTCCTGAGCTTCCTAGGGTTTGCCAATTACTACCGAGAATTCATAAAAGGATATGCGGACAAGGTGTATCCGATGCAGAACCTGATGCGCAACAAGGGGGAAAGTTCGAATGGAACGATGAGGCACAGGTTGCTTTCGAGAACATAAAGCGGGAACTGTGCGAAGCGCCAGTGCTGGGCATGCCTACAGAAAAGGGCATGTATGTTCTCGACACAGACGCGTCGGTGGTGGCCATCTCAGGAATCTTGCATCAAGAGCAAGAATGGAACGGAAGAACAGTTCTCCGTCCCATTGCATACGGCAGCAAGGTCTTGAGTGACACAGAGATGAAATATGACGCACCAAAAGCAGAAATGTTTGCAGTAGTCACCTTCGTGGAAAAGTACCGTGCATACTTGGGGAGCGCTCCCTTCAAGTTACGCGTGGACAACAGAGCGTTATCCTGGTTGAAAACCTACTCGATGGATCAGAGTTATATTGGTAGATGGATAGTCAGATTGGATGGCTACCATATAATAATCGAACATAGGATGCGTGATAAACACCAGAATGCTGACAGCCTCAGCAAGAAAACTGAGTTTTATGAAAGATTGGAGCAGAAGCAGGCCAATCAGGCGGAAATAAAGGAGGGATTCTCGTTTCTGGACAAAGAAACTTATGAAGCGCTTCCCTTAACGAGATGGTTGGATAAGTCGGGACATCCAATTCCAGGGCACCCTGAGTTACCTGTAGAGAAAGCAGCCGAGATAAAGATCCTATCCAAGGAGGACCCAGTCCCTTGGATCTGTTGCTGCGCTCGAACCTGGTCCAGCAAGAACTCTCTCGCATGAACATAAACAGCCTCTCATTATTGGATAAAACGGTGCAAGTCACACCGCAAGTGATGCGGATGCTGGGTGGATTGTTAGAAAGAGAAGTGACCAGAGATGACCCCGAGTGGACAGCAGCAGTGGCATCGCTAACAGTCAGTGAGAAGGTGAAGATCATGCCGTCCAGACGACAGCACGAAGAGAACGAGAGGGATTGTAGGACAATAGTTCAGCAACTAGTATCCTCAATACCCCAAGAGATTTTAACCAGTACTTCTTACGGACAGAAAGAACAGGGGAGCAGCAAGCAAAAGAAAACCGTCAACTTCATGGACCGGGATAAGGAGGGTGAAGAGGTAGAACAAAATCTGCTGCAAGACTATTCAACCGGGGAGACGGATGATGAAAAGAACCAGCGATCACAAGATCAACACCCGGGACAAGAAAATTTGTCCGGGGAGTCTGAGATAGACGAGAAAATTCCTGATGAGAAGCAGGACCTAGAGAACAAGGTTTTGTCCGGAGAGTTCAGATGGATGCGAAGAAGGCACAGACATGATCTGGAGGAGCGTGCAGTCTCTAGCACAACCTCTTCGACGGATGATGATTCCCGAAACTCAGGATTGGACACCTATTCAGACAGGAATTCGAGTTCGGGATCAGAACTGTCAGAACTAGCGATACACACGCTACTAGTGGAAACTCGGGCAAGGGACCTGGACAGAGATATGTACCAGGATCCTGACAGCGATCGCTACCTTATACCAAGCGAAAGAGTCTTTGACAACGCAGCGGATGACTTGGAGACAATAGCGGTATCGAAACCCTCGATAAGCCTGCTGCCACAGAAAGAGATAGTCAGGACTGATCTTCAGCCGTTTAAACAAGAAACACAGCCGTTGGCGAAGATTTGGTGCGTTAAGATGGAAGAAGACACAAACCAGCCCAACGAGCTGAATAGTCAGATGAGGGTCATGAAGACGTACTTAAAGGCGAGATACAGACTCTCGGACCTTCTAAGGGCGCAGAGAAATGATCGCATGACAAGCAACCTGAAAAGGTGGATCGAGAATGGTTCTCCGGATAAAGGGGACCTCGAGGAAGATAGTTATCGCATCCTGAGACAATACTTCATGCAGAAGGAAGGGAGGTTATTTTTGATCAAGGACGGGATTGTGGCTTGTAAGAGAAGAGAAGAAGACAGAGTCCTATACAAGTATAACGCGATAGTGTCACCGCAACTCTATCAGACAGAACTATTATTCAGGTCACATGATCAGATGGGCCATCAGGGGATCGACAAAGTGTACCAGAGGATCCTGAAGCGCTTTGAAACTTCAGGAGCAACTGAATACCTTCGAAGCAACGGAGTTCGAAGAAACTAAAGCACCAAGCTGTTTGAGCATGAAACTTAATGTGATCTCCGGTCAGAGGTTCGGCATGGTGCCGCAAGGAAGCAAGATACAATCGATAATCTCAGTGGCTGGACACCAGGTAATAAGAAATCTGAGTGAACCATCCGAGTTCACTTTGATGCATTTGGACACATATGCAGATTATCTGAGGCAGGTGGAGCCACGCACCGAGTCGAGAGCTGTGCGAGCACTACTAACGACGGGTGGCCCTCACATGAAGAAACTTCATGGACGCTACCTACAGGTCTATGGGCCATATCAAGTGATGCTGAACGTGGATGGAATCAGTATCTACACCAGGACTTATGTAACAACAGATGATGACCAAATGGGGCAGATCTATATGGGAGAGGAGGAACTCAAACTCCGCAGGATAGGCCATGACGCCATGATTTAACAAGACGCAGTACACATTGGGTATGAAGCAGATGTGACTGCACATCTGCTCGACACCAACGGAACAAAAATCGGGGTCACAGGGCTTCTGGACACAGGAGCGGTAGTGAGTGTGATGCCGATAAAAACTTGGGAAAGAATGGGCTTCACGCGGGAAGATCTAATTCCAACGAATCTCCGACTGGCCGCCGCCAATCGAGGAGCTATCTACGTAGCCGGAAGAACACCAATAACGGTCCTCCACATGGGAGGACGGGATCTTTGGATGAGCTTCCTGGTGGTAGAGAATTTGGACGACGCCGACCAATTCATCTTGGGCAGAGATTTTGTCAGGAATTTTGACGTGATGATTGACTTGAACAACGGTCTGATACGGATTAGAAACCCGGACCGAAAGTATGTTAAGAGACCAATTACAAGGATAATAACAGACGAAAACAAGGTACCAATTTTTTTGGATAGAAAAGTAAAATTACAACCAGGACAGGCTGTGGTAGCAATTTTTAGAATGAGAAATTTGAATTCGTTAAGTGATAGTAAACAGGTTTGCTTAGTACCGAATCCAAATAGTCAGAGTTCGGTGATTTAATGCCGGAGCTTCTCGGTAACGCGAAACGGACTGTGTGTCAGTGTGTTGTTGAACACACTGGACACCACGGTTTCAATCCAGCGTGGAAAGAAGCTTGGCTACGCTTTGCTGATGAGGACCGACTATGAGGAGACACAAAACTTGAAGAAATATAGTGTGAAAGACTGTCCTTATCATGCCAATAAAGATAAAATTTTAAAGAAGATTAATGAATTAAAATCTATTCATAAAATGTTTTCAATGAAATCCGAAACGGACGACGGCTTATCAAGCTGCTCGAATTTTCCGGAACGCCCCTCGTCATATGAACTAGAATGCGACAAACCGGTTTTGCCAGAGATAGAACATTTAAAAGGGAAAATAGGTGAGGGAGATTTCGAAAAATTGCGGGACCTCCTAAATCGGAACGCAGATGTATTTTCAAAACATAAGGCGGATATCGGTTGCTGTAATTTCGTCGAACACGAAATCGAACTAGTAGAGGGCGCCGTTCCCCATAGGGAAGGCGCAAGACGAATGACGCCACACAAATCGGAAGCTTGCCGAGCGGAAATAGAAATGTTGCTTGAATGCGACATGATAGAACCCTCGAAATGCGGGGTAGTAATGGCGAAAAAGAAGGGGGGCAGCTTAGATTCTGTTGCGACTTTCGTTACTTGAACGCGGTAACGATAAAAGATGCGTACCCGATACCGCGAATAGACGAGAGCCTATCTAAGCTTGGTGATGCCAAATTCTTCACCACATTGGACTTAGGTTCTGCCTTCTGGCAGGTCCCTCTGCGGAAGAAGGACAGAGAGAAAACCGGATTCGCGTGCGAATTGAGATTGTACCAGTGGAAGAGGATGCCCTTCGGCTTGTGCAATGCAACGGCCACTTTTCAAAGACTGATGGCTCAGGCTTTGACGAGAGTGACCAAGAAGTACGGGAATCTCGTGATGTGTTACGTGGATGACGTAGTCACAGCGACACCGACCCTGGAAGACCACATTAATAGGCTCGATGAGGTCTTTGGATGCATGAAAAGAGCAGGATTGAAGTGCAAACCATCGAAATGTGAAATCCTTAGGGATTCAATGAAGTACTTGGGAAGAATGGTGGATAGGCATGGTGTGAGACCGGACCCAGAAGCGGTGGAAGCAGTGTTGACATGGAAGGCCCCCAGAACGGACACACAGCTCCTGAGCTTCCTAGGGTTTGCCAATTACTACCGAGAATTCATAAAAGGATATGCGGACAAGGTGTATCCGATGCAGAAGCTGATGCGCAACAAGGGGGAAAGTTCGAATGGAACGATGAGGCACAGGTTGCTTTCGAGAACATAAAGCGGGAACTGTGCGAAGCGCCAGTGCTGGGCATGCCTACAGAAAAGGGCATGTATGTTCTCGACACAGACGCGTCGGTGGTGGCCATCTCAGGAATCTTGCATCAAGAGCAAGAATGGAACGGAAGAACAGTTCTCCGTCCCATTGCATACGGCAGCAAGGTCTTGAGTGACACAGAGATGAAATATGACGCACCAAAAGCAGAAATGTTTGCAGTAGTCACCTTCGTGGAAAAGTACCGTGCATACTTGGGGAGCGCTCCCTTCAAGTTACGCGTGGACAACAGAGCGTTATCCTGGTTGAAAACCTACTCGATGGATCAGAGTTATATTGGTAGATGGATAGTCAGATTGGATGGCTACCATATAATAATCGAACATAGGATGCGTGATAAACACCAGAAGGCTGACAGCCTCAGCAAGAAAACTGAGTTCTATGAAAGATTGGAGCAGAAGCAGGCCAATCAGGCGGAAATAAAGGAGGGATTCTCGTTTCTGGACAAAGAAACTTATGAAGCGCTTCCCTTGACGAGATGGTTGGATAAGTCGGGACATCCAATTCCAGGGCACCCTGAGTTACCTGTAGAGAAAGCAGCCGAGATAAAGATCCTATCCAAGGAGGACCCAGTCCCCTTGGATCTGTTGCTGCGCTCAAACCTGGTCCAGCAAGAACTCTCTCGCATGAACATAAACAGCCTCTCATTATTGGATAAAACGGTGCAAGTCACACCGCAAGTGATGCGGATGCTGGGTGGATTGTTAGAAAGAGAAGTGACCAGAGATGACCCCGAGTGGACAGCAGCAGTGGCATCGCTAACAGTCAGTGAGAAGGTGAAGATCATGCCGTCCAGACGACAGCACGAAGAGAACGAGAGGGATTGTAGGACAATAGTTCAGCAACTAGTATCCTCAATACCCCAAGAGATTTTAACCAGTACTTCTTACGGACAGAAAGAACAGGGGAGCAGCAAGCAAAAGAAAACCGTCAACTTCATGGACCGGGATAAGGAGGGTGAAGAGGTAGAACAAAATCTGCTGCAAGACTATTCAACCGGGGAGACGGATGATGAAAAGAACCAGCGATCACAAGATCAACACCCGGGACAAGAAAATTTGTCCGGGGAGTCTGAGATAGACGAGAAAATTCCTGATGAGAAGCAGGACCTAGAGAACAAGGTTTTGTCCGGAGAGTTCAGATGGATGCGAAGAAGGCACAGACATGATCTGGAGGAGCGTGCAGTCTCTAGCACAACCTCTTCGACGGATGATGATTCCCGAAACTCAGGATTGGACACCTATTCAGACAGGAATTCGAGTTCGGGATCAGAACTGTCAGAACTAGCGATACACACGCTACTAGTGGAAACTCGGGCAAGGGACCTGGACAGAGATATGTACCAGGATCCTGACAGCGATCGCTACCTTATACCAAGCGAAAGAGTCTTTGACAACGCAGCGGATGACTTGGAGACAATAGCGGTATCGAAACCCTCGATAAGCCTGCTGCCACAGAAAGAGATAGTCAGGACTGATCTTCAGCCGTTTAAACAAGAAACACAGCCGTTGGCGAAGATTTGGTGCGTTAAGATGGAAGAAGACACACACCAGCCCAACGAGCTGAATAGTCAGATGAGGGTCATGAAGACGTACTTAAAGGCGAGATACAGACTCTCGGACCTCTAAGGGCGCAGAGAAATGATCGCATGACAAGCAACCTGAAAAGGTGGATCGAGAATGGTTCTCCGGATAAAGGGGACCTCGAGGAAGATAGTTATCGCATCCTGAGACAATACTTCATGCAGAAGGAAGGGAGGTTATTTTTGAACAAGGACGGGATTGTGGCTTGTAAGAGAAGAGAAGAAGACAGAGTCCTATACAAGTATAATGCAATAGTGTCACCGCAACTCTATCAGACAGAATTATTATTCAGGTCACATGATCAGATGGGCCATCAGGGGATCGACAAAGTGTACCAGAGGATCCTGAAGCGCTTTGAGTGGCCTGGAATGAAAAAGGCATGCGAGAAGTGGGTAACAGCATGTCTGTCATGCCAACAAGTCAAGGATCCAAGGAAGTTGCGATTTCCATTACCCTCGATCGAGTCGTCTGAATTCAATGAGATGGTGCAGATAGATCACCAGAAAATATGCATGACAGACAGTGGTTATAATCAGGTGTTGGTCATGATAGATCATTTTACGAAGTATGCGGAGGCCGTGCCCTGCATAACTGCCTCGGCGGAGGAGACATGCGACCACCTGATCAATACGTGGATAGCGAGACATGGTTGTCCGATGACGTTTCAATCGGATAATGGAACAGCTTTCGTAGGAGAGCTTACGAAAGAGCTTATGAGACGCTCACAGGTCGCTCAGGCTCACTCCACGTCATACCACCCTCAGACGAATGGCTTAGTGGAAAGACAGAATAGGACGTTAGTGTCGATGCTGAGAGTATATTGTTCCAGGTACATGGCCGATTGGGACAGATACCTTCCACAGGTGATGGGAGCATATAACAGCACGCAACACTCCACCACCGGAGTCAGTCCACACATGATACTAACTGGACACGAAAAGTCTTTACCCTTAACCTTCTTCTACCCAGAGTATGAGGGAAAGAAAACGTCCCCACAGGTCTACGTGAGGGATGTGATCAGACGCCAACAGGAGTTGAATGATTTGTGTACACGAAATACTCAGCAAGCACAGGCAAGGCAGAGGAAAAGATTCGACAAGAAAGCAGCTGGTGCAAAGGCTTACTCGGTAAGAGACTACGTATGGGTATTTCAGAACGTTATACCACCGAAAGGGACGAAAAAGCTCCTAAAAATGGAGGGGACCTTTCATGATTACAGAGGTGCACCAGGAGGGACGCTTTTATAGACTGAGTACTGGCCGAGCCGCCCACTACGAGAACATCAAGCCACACAATCCATCGACAGAAGACTGGTGTATACCTGCAGACACGGAAGGAGGGGATTATCTAATGATGAATCCTGCTTGTGAGGTCAATGAAAAGGGCACCAGGGAGAAGAACGATGGAAACGAAGTCGTAGAGGAAGGTACGGATACACAGCTGGACCTGGATCCAAACGAGGAGATCGAAGCGGACGATGAAACCTTACCGTACGCAGAGGAAGATTGGCAGGATCCCGAACAGACAGAAGTTCCCAAGAACTTGGAACCGGATCTTCCGTTCACGATACAGACTCGTCAGAAGGACGGGTCGAGAGCAAGAAAGAAAAACAATCCTTACGGTGACGACTTCGTAGTGGATAGGATAGATCTGAAGAAGATAGTGGAGGAAGTAGTGGGTCTAGAGGAAATAACTGTGTCACAAAACATTGACATAGTCGATGATCACGACGATGAGTGGGTTGACGACTGGTCGAAACCCGAGGTAGAATTCGAGAACGAGCAACAGCAGTCATATGAACAAGACTTGACGAACCTGCGTGTCTTAGAGTGGCTGAATGAAACGACCTCGGATCCTGAGGAGACCAGTGTCACGATTCAAGACGTAGATCGTGAAAGCATGAAATACATCAAGACCGAACGAGATGATCCTTCCTGGGCTGCCCAGGAAGGACGACTACTCATTCCAGCTTCTAACCTCGACTTGATACCCGGTATGCGATCGACGGGGACGTCGATGGATATTTTTGTCCGGGGAGTGGGGGTAGGACTTACCCACACTGAAAACTTGATAATAAAAAAATTAAGAATAGCAAGAGAAACAGGAGACTTTGAAGCAGAAACAGGCGAAGAACCCAAGAAACCTGACATAGGCAGGGTAGTTGAGTCATATTTCAACTTACCAAATGAATATTCAAGTAACATAATACTAACAGACAGTGATTTCATACTCACAAATAGAACATGTGCGATAGCAATCACAGCAGACATGAGTTTTAGGACAGCGTTAGCGGCAGATTTTAAGAGAGAATATAAAAACATAGAGTTCCTGTGGAAGCAACGACCAGGAGTAGGGGGCGTAGCAGCCTTACCTCCGGCGGCGTCCCAGATACCGGGAAAATACCTATGCTTCTTGGTAACGAGGGCGACGGAGAAGCAGCACGTGGACCCAGAGAACCTAGTCTTGTCCTTGACGAGGCTGAGGGACTTCCTTGTGGAAATGGACGTGAAGGAGCTCTCGCTTCCAGTGTACGATCCAAACAGAGGAAGACTGCATCCTCGGGAATTGTACGCGCTTGTACACGTGATATTCTCTGATACGAACATACAAGTATACCTACATAAGAAATAGTAATTAAGTATAGGCTGAGTGACGTGCGAGAGGGTGTTAGGCCAAAGACTAAGTTGTATGTAATATGTGTTATGTTATGCTATGTTATGTTATGTGTTAGGTTATTAAGATCATGGGTAAGTAGGGGTTGGTGACCATGAACAACTGAATGACGATCTTAGGAATAGATCCAAAGTTTGGACTGTCCAATCTTAGGTCGAATTCCAAAATTCTAGAGACCGATTGATTTTAATAAATTTTAGAATAAAATATCTTTTTATCTGAACTGTTTTTAAGCAAATTTTAACGATATATGTTAAGGTGAAACTGACAAGTGTGATATTTGTGACTTCTTTTCTAGATCCTGATTGATCATTTAATTACTCACTTGAGTCAAAATCTTGGAATCGAAACCGAATCAAACTTGAAAGAATAGAATGGATAACTTCAACTTGGATGAATTGATGGACCTGGCAGAGGCATATGTAGGACCGATGATAGATGCGATCTATCGTCGGCTGATCGATCGAGACTTCGCTCTGGAGGACCCAGAGGTAGTCATGTTGCTGACCGCCCTGATCAACATCTTGGGGCACGACAACCGTGGGGACCGCCCCACGGAAGTCCTGTTGATGGCAGCATATGGAGAAAGGGGAGTACTAGACCGCCCTAACATGAGAGTAATGAGGTGGAGAAACGGGGCTCTCTCAGGGAGTGACTTGGCGAATGAGCCTGGATTGGGAAGTTCTAGGACCTACCAACCAGGTGAGATGCCTATGCCCTCCAAGCCCAAACCTGGGCTGACGAGAATGCATCGGGAGATGAACAGCGAGGCGACCTCGACTGGTTCACCACTGAGAGCAGCTGTGCCACCGAAAAGGGCGAAAGTAGGACAGAAAGTTCAGACGAACCAAACCATGCAAGATCTGGATGAGGTGAACGTTGAACTGAAAAGTACGAAGAAGGAGCTGGACGAGATGACCAGAAGCATGCTCCAGATGGAGGAAGATCGGGACATGTGGAGAAAGTTGTTTGAAGACTGCAACAAAAAGCAGGGTCAAGAGATTGAGCGCTTAAGGCAGGAATACAAAGAGCAATCGGAGCAGATGGCGTTGACAACGGCCGTGGAGAAAGTGATACCTACAAGGGATATTCCTCGTGGGCAGTCCCCGATGGAGCTCTTGACGCCTCGAGAAATGAGTCAAACAACGGAGACACGGCTCCCAGCAGAGACAAATCGAGTAACAATCCCGGATCCTAGTGACACCTTGGTTGACCCCGTCGTGGAACAGACAGTGAGGAAGCTGATAGAGACAGCTGGACGACTGGTCGCTAACAAGAATGTGCCAGGTTCCGGGGTGACTGCACCCTATGGAACGATTGACGACACGGGCAGAGTACGACTCTCCCAGACCGTGATCAGACAGGGGATAAGTGACGTGACACCACTCATGGAGAGCTCGAGAATCCCAGAGAGGAGAGTACGGAAGATGTCAGCGAAGAAAGTGTCTCGCATAATAGACGTGCAAAAGAATAATCAATTGAGATATAATTTCACGGGAGTTCCGGAGACAGATCCGAGGGCCTGCTTCAACCGAGCTACTTGGAGCCCGGCTGTAAACCTGCAGCAACCACCACTCGGGACATCTCATCTGATACTGGGAGACAGCTTGGTCAGAGTGCTGTCGAACTTGAGGACCTCGTGGGTCACCACGGTGATGGCCTTTGGAGGCGCGACGATAGCCCAATTGTATCGAATGGTGGAACTGATGAATCCAGGGAGGATCCCCAATGTGATGATCTTAGTTGGGACGAATGACATCTCCAGAGGTTCAGATGAGCAGGAAGCACTATGGGAGTCAATGATGGTGTGTTTGTTTACGACCCTCTGGCAGAAATTCAATTGCGCGGTACTGACCGTTTGCACTGTGCCAATGAATACGAGAAGCCTGACAGCATCAGGAAGAAGGCACAACGAGGGAGTCGTCAGGTGGAATAACATCTTGAGGAACCTCGCAAGTCGAAACGCCGGAAGAATGATCCTCATGGACATCGAACATGAGTTGAGAGCTATGGATCAGGCCAGACTGACCACGGACGGCATTCACTTCGACAGTATCGAAGGACAAGCTTGGTTGAATCGAGTATTCCAAGAGCGGTTGGACGAGCTGGAAGCAGAACTCTTTGACACAGGAGTGCTGAAGGAAGAAGGAACAGTGAGTGACGCGGTGATTACCACCTTTGTGCCTCCTAGCTTGGAAACACGCTTGGGTACGGTCCCGGCCGTCACGAACTACAGGCAATAAAGCTCCAGCGAACCAGGTCAAAGGACAGACGTACAGGATCGATTGGGAGAAGCCCCGATGAGGAGGACCATCCATCCTAGGAGAAGAATAGGACCTGTCAACCCAATCGAAGAAACAGCCGGCACGTCTAGATCGGACACTAGATCGGAGACGACAAATACCAGTCGAGAGGAGAGACGTCCGAGCAGAGGCTCGTTGATGTGGTCAAGACCCATACCGTCTCCCAGGCATATATACAAAGACGAGTTAATGAAGCTGGATCTCCAGAGAGCAAGCTTCATCGAAGATGCAAGGGGGATGCTGGATGGAGCGACGCTATCCGTGAGCAGATTGTACTCGATAACCGGCGTAGACTGGTTGATAGCCGCTAGCATAAATTTCAGCTCCACGACGGCCTTGAGATTTGCTGACTTGGAGGGACTGCCCTCTAACAACACGATGGGACCAGTGAATGCGAGACCATTGCAAGATGTGAGGCTGAATCATGATGAGGGGAATCGTGAAGAGAGACCAGGAAGATTCCTGACGACGAGAGCGCCGATTGGACAACACGTGAAGATATTCAGGCAGCTGACGACACCCCATGGTCATGTGAAGGAAAGAGTATACCCAAAGCTAGTGAATCAAGGTGGTGATGCCCAAAGATATGGCGGATTGATAGCGATAAAGAAAGATGAGACCATCTTCGCCGCCTATGACAAAGCAGAGATGAGGCAGGCCAAGATTATGGTAGTAGCGAATTCAGAGTTCGTGTACACCTCCAAGTCTTTGTTTTGGCCGGACGTCATAATGTTGGCAGCGGTCGACCTGGACTTACTGCAATCGATATCTTTGGCTATAGGGGTACAAAGGCAGACGGAAATGAACCCAATTACAATCGTGTTTGCTGGCATCAATGACCATCTACACAGTAGAGGTTTTCTAAGCAGACTCAGAGATCCTACAACAGCAGAGAACGCTGTATGGCCCGCGATAAAAGATATCCTTGAGTCAATGGGTGAAGTGGTGGATGCGGCGAAGGAGGGGTCATTCACCAAAGTGACGCCGAGAATAGTATTTGCGTTGTCTCCGGGATATGCACATCTCCCGGATGGACTGAAATTTGTGTATGCGATTGTGACCTTACTTTCGGAAGGAAAATATGATGTGATCATATCAGCCCCGAATCGCATGATAGAGATGGAGAACCTGAGGCCACTTAAGGCTGAACTGCCTGCAGTGTGGTCAGATATCTCAAACGCGATGAGAGGATTCAATGACCATGCGCTACACATGTTAGTATTGGATGAGGTGCTGGGGTTGGAACTGTCCAATTTCAGTCGACAGCTCAAACTGAAACCAGGAGTAGACGACGACCATCGAGTGATCGCGGCGATGTCCAACGACTTATGGTTCCGAGCAATGGAAGTGGCAAGTGAAGACACAAGAAGGAAAAATTCACTAGAGACGAGAGCTCATTTGGAGGCGATGGTTCTGAGAACCAAGCCGGAAGCCAACCAGTGGCTACACCTGAACCCTAGAGTAGCGGCATTGGGTGCAGATGTTTTTGAGCAAGGCCCCGTGATGATCACAAAGATACATGCCTACTTGTTGAAGGAGGTGAACCTGGCGGAAAATGCCGGAGAAAAGACCGCTGAATTTGTGAACAGAATGTGTCAGATTACTCTGGAAACCTTCTGGACCCAGGAAGTGAAGGGACAGGAGGGTTTTGAACGAACAGACATCATGTTGGAAGGGTTGGGAGCCGGATGGACCGCGTCCTTCTTGGCAAAAAATTATCCGAAAGTCTCGCACTACTTGATAAAAGAATTCCTCCAAGCAGTAGTCGAAGTATCGATAGGGGAACTAATAGCCTTGTTTGTGACATTTGGAGCAGAGAGTTTCGTGAAGGGACCGGCGAAACTTGGGAGGACTGATGAAACTGGCACGTTGTCCAGAGCAGATGAGAGAGAGAGAGTGAGGAACTTGGATATGAAGAAATCCACGGACTCGTGGAACAAGATAAGAGACCTGAAACACACTCTTATCCAGTATCTCTTACAACAAAATCGCTTTGGAACGGGAGAAGACGAGACGATTGAAAGAGAGGAAGATGTTAGACGACATGTTGGAGGCATGCCGCTGTTAACCAATCTGAGCTTGGCTATGAGAACCGATCCCTTGGCGCTGATCAGAGGAGTCACGGAGTTTGTAACGGTGATCTATGGACCAGCAGTCACGTTTTAGTTCCCTGACGTTAAAGTGGAAGCATATAGGAGGTCGGTGCTGCACCTGAACCTCATATCGGCAGTGGACGGTAGTACACTGAACTGGTGTGAGCAGCACACATTGCGGGAGCTCATGAGTGAAGATCTGTTATTTGCGAAAATATCGGAGCCAGAGATGACAGTCATCAATTTTGACGATCACTTCCGTGATCGCATGGGAGAAGTAGAAAGAGGACACATCGAGGTGTTTCCAAAGCTTTGGAATCTGAGACCCTATGATAAAACGAATGGTGAAATAACCAGAGTGCCTCGTCTCACTGCAGCATATCACAAAGTGAGAGAGGAGACGAAGGACTGGGGCGATTACAAGAAGCTGCCGGAGGCAATCCCTGAATTCCCTCTGATAAGAAGGATGTTGCTCGGAGCAGTCTCCGTGGTACAAACTCCTAGGTTGAGAGCATTCGAAACCAATGAAAGGAGAGTAGGGAATTTCGTGGGAACGATGGATCCATACTTTGTAGGGAGAAATGCCGCCGTGTTACAGTACACACGATTTGCATACACGGATCAAGCGACGAGAAGGCGAATAAGCAACGCCGCGACTCCCAAGCCTGAAAGATTTGATGAGGAATGGAAGGAATTAGGCTTAGCTCCGATGAGGATGAGAGGCAGGACCGAATTGCCTGAAGCCTCATTAATCCTGACTAGTAAAAAACAGGAGATGAAACTGGGAGGAATATTGCAGACGAGAACCTTCCTAGCACCCTTCGGCTGCGAAGAAATCAAAGTGGTCCATGGAGAAGAGGAAGATAAATCGGCCGGTACATTGCTTATACCGAGATTCCCGGAAGAAGCCGACAATGATGAAAAAGGACCATCGAGCTCGGACAAGGATAAGTCAGAAGGAGATGACGGACAGGGAGGAAGCCGTCAAACCGAAGAACCCATGCAACAAGATCAAGCTGGTGGGGAAGACGACAGGGCATCGACAGGAGGAACATCCAGCCTGGATTTCAACATCTTCAGTGATCTTGAGAATAATGCAGATACGTTGGAAACGACTGAGCAAGCGGATGAAGGCATCTCGACACTGGAGCCTCCGTCAGCCTTTATGGAAATGAAACGGAATTTGCTGGAGAGCAGCTCTCCTGGCAATTTAAGAAATAACGACTAGAGAATCCTCATGGAATCACCTCGGAGGAGAAGAATAGAGGCCTCAGCCAGAGTACCTTTCTTGGGAACGCTGCCTGAAGAAGAATGGGAAGTACATCACCGAGACCACGAGAGTAGGACGGTATGTAAACTGGACAGAGTGGCGTTTATGGAAGAAGTCTGGACCGTGGTTTAAAGCTATGGGACCCAGTCCATTCTGAAAACGGGTCTCAACCAACCCTTGATGAGAGAAGTACTTGACAAGCTTGATGATTGTGAAGGGAGACTGAGTGAGTTGTTGATCGACTCGGCCACTGATGAAAGTGAAGCGAATTCTCCCATCAAGATGACACCGCAGGACGAAAAAGGAGAGTTGGTGTATCTGTCAAGAACCAGGAGAGGGACGATGCGATCAAAGTTGGTGATTGATAAAATCAATGCGATGAAAATGAAGTTAGGCAGCAGAGTGATGCCGAGGAGAGTCGGAAAGACGAAGGTGGATTCAGAGATATCGATGAAAGCTGTTAACTCAGGGAAAAGGAAACGAGTTGAGGAGGTCATGGATTTGGGGCAAGGTGATTATCAACTGCCTGGCACAGATAAATTGTTAACTGATATAGCGATGGTGCCACCCATTCTCATGGCGGGGATAAAGTCAACAGGTTATTAATCCAAAAGGAGTGACCGCACTCTGACTGGAGCAACCTTAGAAATGGAAATACTCAGCCAATGTGGAGAGAGCACAATGAAAGACTTCAAGCCATCTCCCATGAATCACGGAAAGGGAAGTGTCGCAGGACAACTAATACCAGTGGAATATAACCGACTAACAGTGTCGGAGACTGTGTCGATAGATGAACCCACCGGTGGATACATGGAGATGATGGAATACCGAAACTCGGCTAGAGGGTATGTGATGGCCCTGGAAGACGAAAAAGCCATGGAGGGTTATCTGGAAACGATGCTGCAAGGCACCACCCTCAAGCAGAAGGCGTACGGGACTTTAGCGTCGTCCGACATACAGGCAGAAACGATGGAGCAGTTGGCGAGCCTTCCATGCAAAGCAGTGGTATTAAGGTATTTCGAAGAAGAAATGAGGACTACGCCAAAAATACATGCTCTCGTTGCAGTACCTTACGTAAGAACAGAGTTACAACTCAGGTTCGCCTGGTGCATGATGGGACTGACTCGCGAAGAATATGATTCAGAAGAAAGGAAGAGATCAAAAGAGGAGAAGGTTTTCCTTATGACGAACCTGAGGGATCTGATAGTCCAGGAGGGAGCAGCAGTAGCGTGTGCGAAGTGGAGAGACGCTCTCTGTTTCATTCGATTCCTGATAGAGCAGATTTTAGTACCTGCACTGAACACCTGTGTTAAAATGTTGAAGGAAGGCGATGAGCGAACGAAAGCCTTAATCTTGCTAGCACTGCTGGATATGCAGCAAAGTAAACCGATGAGGGTGAACATGAAAGAACCCGAGGAATTAGAACCCATGAAAAAGATAGACGAAATCAGGAGATTCTCAAACAAGGAGCTGAGACTCACTAAAGAATCTATGGGAGCATTGCCGAAATCCAGTGAATACTGTGGACCGATCAAGAAGAAATCGTATAGCTACGTATCCGGGATCATAGGGATAGCGTACAACCCTTTCCTAAGTGAAGACATACGTGATTGCTTCTTCGATTACGAGCAGGCGGTGTTGCTAAGATTCTGGACGTCCAGAATTGCAACGATTAAGAGCGTTAACAATCCACAGGCCAAATTGGGACTGGTCTTGGAAGAAGAGGTGACTGCGCCTTCAGTACCAAAATCCGACAAAAGAGTGGAGTTTGGGTTGGGATTCTCAGATGAATTACTGAGAACGAGCTTGATGGCAGTGTGGGAATTGATGGTGTCCTAGTCCCAATGCTGACTCGATATTACGGGCGACGCAATACGTACGGAGGGAACTGAATGCAGACTGTAACCTGCGTGACCTCAACATCATATATAATGTGATGATAACGGCCTCTAAGAGCAACGGAGAAGATAAAGTGGAGTTGCCTGGCTGGGGACCAGAAGACTGGGTCAAACAAGGTAGCTGTCTGGCGGAAGTCTGTGGACTGGAGGGTCACGTTTGTGGAAGTCTGGACTATGTGAAGACCCTGGAGAAACAACACAAGCGATATAGATCTTTTTGAGACAATGTGCAAAGTTCTAAATATTCCGATGGAAGTGAAGAAGATATGGGCAAGAAAACAATTGATGCCATGGTTCAGAGCTAACATGACTGCATGGTTGTACGAATATGCGAAAAAGCATGTCGAAGCACGGCAGAGTGTACAGTGAATATCAGCTGGACATTGAAGCAGGAGCTTTCAAGCGAGCTCTCGTGACTCATCGGAATGCAGTGACCACCGCTGTGAAAAGAATTTCCAGGACGAGTGAACGTAGTGGAAAGGAGAAGGCAGAGATGTTAAAGGAGGATTTGGAGAGAAACGTGACGTTGTGTCTCCACAGCAGCTTCTGCAGGAACAGAGAATCTAGCGTGGATCCCCTACCTTGCTGCAAACAGAGGGTAGAAGAGCAGAAGTGTTGGAGGACGGCTTCCAGCAGCGTCAGGATAGCTAATGACGTGTTGCAAGATACGGAAACTGAGAGTGCAGAGTCAGTATCACAGGAGGAAGAAATGGAGCATTGACGGATGACCGAAAAGCAAGATGAAAAAAGAGATGAAATTAGAAGAATTTAGAAGTTTTAGAACTTCTAAACGACGAAAAAAGAAGAAAACAAAGGAGTAATGAAGAAAAAGTTAAAACTCAGAATTGTTTTATGTGTGTGAAAAAAAACTCAAGTGAGAAACCAAGCAACCAAGTTGTAATTGAAAACTGAAACATTTAGTTGAGTTTTGAGATTGTTGCATTTATAAATTTGCATTTTGATTTTAGTTGAGTGGCTTTCGAGACACTCACTTACTATTTATTTAGAAAGGCTTAAGTGAAGGAGTATATTTAAATATTCCAGCCTGCATGACTGTTTTTAATCAGCTAGGAGAACTGATCACTTTGTGGTGGCATGGAAGGCTTGGGTAATCTCTCGAAGAGGGAGATTGTTTCATTGTTCTTTCTAACCACAGAGTTTCTTAGTTTTAATATTCAGAACAATAACAAGCAAGATTTCCGAAGGGATGAAGCATAGTAGGATAATTTTAGCTTGTTGGTTGGCAGGACTGTCCTGCAAGCCAACATCTTTTAAATCTAAGAGAAAAAGTTTTAATCGGGACATTGACATTGGAAGTCAGAAAATATGTTTTATCTTATGCCATATCCTCAATGTGCAGATTGATGAAAGAATTTGAAGGCTATAGTGATGTAGTATGATGCCATTTATATTCTGCAGTGAGTCGATGTGACGTGGATAAAAGTAATTTCGTGCATTTTGTAAATTCTGTTCGATGACACTGTATCTAATTTACGAACATTGCGTGATTCAATGAGGACATTGACCGGACTGTCCGGGGAGTATGTGACATTCGACCAAAATGTGCCAAAATGCAGTCTCTGCAGAATTCGAATTTTTAGCAGCGAGCCTTCCGGATTAGTGATTTTTAAGGATTAAGAACGTTATTTGAACGATTGAATAAAACGTGAAGGTTGAGGGATTCGGAAATTGCTATTTTTTAAACTTTCGAAGTGATTACGTAACATTTCTGAGAAACGTCAGAAACGGCCATTTTGGCAGAAAAGCTAAAAAGCAACAGAACAACGATAGTCGCACTGACGAAAACAACTAAGATTGTGAGAGAAAAACAATAGAGAAAAGCAGAGGAACGTTCCGAGTTGCAACTATTGTGTCGCTACAATAGTTGCAAGGCCGTTGCAGACAACGGTGAAGGGTGGAAGATAGCCTTCCGGATTACGAAGAAATCAAGATTAACGAGCTTGATTCAGTGGATTCAAGAATCCGGAAGGGTTTCGGAACTGAAACTTTTATCCTTTTATATAAACTTTTAGCTTCTTGTCATGTCCTGAATTGAATTTAATTAACAACTGTATTCATTTTGATAAGGATGAGAAGCTAGGAGTTGGGGCAAAGGGTTGATCCATCTTCGATGGAGATGATGATTTTTATCTACTGAACAAAAACAATAGTAATATAATAAATAGTAGTAGCCCTGTTTTTAGGAGTGACCTCGTGGTCTGGGGATACTGAGACCCAGCCATGAGCTCACTATTTCTGCATGTAATTAAGTTAATTTGAGTGTTTTGACCGAAGCCGAAAGCAGTAACGTTTTTTGTCGACCCGATGTTAGAAAAGACCACCAAAAGTACTGGCTTGGTAGAGACGGTGAAAAGCATATAAAGCTCTGTTTAGCCGTTAGCCAGTCGTCTTAGGAATTTGTTTTATTTTCCGTCGATATGTATCTTCCGGGCGAATGTTACAGAAAAAGAAATGAAAATAAGTTTACAATACTAAAAAGGTATAACTTAAACATTTTTATAAGAAATTTAAAATGTTAATTCAAACATTTTCGCACATTTTGTGCATCATCAGGATTAAAATTTTTTACAATGTTTACAAAACGATCAAAGAGCTGAAAAATGAGAAACATGTCTAAAAAGGCTCTAAAACTTTTTAACCAATCAAATTTGAACAACTGTAATTACATAATACAATTACATAATCATGAATAACATTTTCCTGTAAATTTCTGAGATTTTTTAGTTTTTTGTTCTTTCTTGGTTATAAAATTTCGATTTGTCAATATTTTTGATTCTGACATTAGTTTTTTAACTTTTAGCCATGTTATACATAGACTTTAATTTTAGTGTTAATTCCCGGCTCCTGACTTCATTGCGTGTTTGATCTTCGGCCTCTCCCTCCAAATATGCAAAGCCTCTAGTGTCAGTAGCTTATGAGTGTTGGCTCTTTGGTCTATAATCTCTGACTTCAGCTCAGCAGTACCGCCTACCTCCTTATTACATTCTAACAAGTGTTGTCCTACTGGGGAGTCCCCTTTGCGGTGTTCATCGACCCTCGTGGCTAAAGGTCGGACTGTCTGGCCGACATAGGTGGAGTTACATCCCTTACATGTAAGCTTATACACCACTTTGGATCTCAGTTCACGAGCAAAGGAAGTTTTGAGGGATGGCAAGCTTGTTTTCAATTTTCTTGTTGTAAAAATTATTTGTGCCCCGGATATTAGCCGAACCTTTGCAGCTGACAGTTGAGATGGATTGCCTCGATATTGCATTGTAAGAAGGGGTGGTGAGTCTTTCAACCATTTATCATTTCTCGGTTCTGATGCCTTCACCTCTAAATTTTTTTTCCCTCAATGATCTTGTTAAGAGTTTCGAACACTACCCTGTCAGACCAATTTTTTGGATATTGATTTTCAATCCATTGCTTCCGATTTTTTTCCAATGCCTAGTCAAAATATTCCCATGTTGAGGTACTTCTGAAAACCCTATGAACCGTCCCTTCAATAACGTTTCTTTTGTACTGCAAAGGTGCGCAGCCTCTGAAATTTAGAATGGTGCCGTTATCAGTAGTGGGTTTTTGATACCAACCACATGTGACCTTTTTTGCTGAATCCATCTTTGCTGACATTTAAGTCTAAAAAGGCCAAATTACCGTTACTATCAATTTCTTCTATGGTTAACTGCAAGTTCGGATGCAACTTATTGGCAGCCTCGAGAACTAGGCAGCGTCAGAAGTATTGATAAGGGGGTGGGTTTTTTTGTAATGAAAAAGGAGACATATGAGAAAAAACTGAAAGATTTATTACAGGCAGAACAGTTTAGTGAGAGGAAGAATCTGACAGCCAGCGTGATTATGAAAATTGAAAAAGACATAAACAAAGAATTACTCGCCATGAAAAAGAAGGACGAGATTAGCGAAGCGATGTATAAAAAGTTGAGATCAACGGGAGCGCAGCCGGCTAGGCTGTATGGATTAGCAAAAGTACAGAAACAAGGCACATCACTTCGTCCCGTCCTTTCTTTACCTGGTAGCTCATATGACAAACTAAATAAAACATTGGCAAAACACTTTGATGAAATTGAGGGGCAAACATAAAGACGAACACTCAAATGGCCAGGGAGATCTTGGAGAAAACTGAGTTGGACTCTGACGAGAGTATAATCTCCCTTGATGTAAAGAGTTTGTACACTAATGTCCCGCTCAAGGAAGCGGTTGAAATAGCCCTGACGAGATTATATGAGCAAATCAACCCTCCGGAAACATCTCGCATACAAATTTTGCATACAAAATTAAAGTGCTGCGGAGAACAGTGTTTGATATCTCCTTGAATCATAACAGAAAGTAATTCTTAAATTTGATCTTCGCTCGGCTGTAAGTTAGTATATCCCATTACTTAACTTAGTCATATCAAATCTTATTCCATATCGAGGGAATTAAAATTATAAATTACGAAATTTTTCGCACATTTGTGCATCATTAGGTTTGAAAGTGTTAAAATTTTTAAAAATGATTATCGATCATTCAAATATCCTAAGACATTGCTTATACAAAATAACAAAAAAAACAATCAGAAGTTTGCAAATTTGAAATTCGCGCCAAAATTACATCATGATTATATCATCAGACTTAAGTTTCTGAGACGTTCTCATAATTTTTCTTTTATTTAAATTAAATTTAAGTTTTCAATTTGTCTCATTTTTCAATTTCGAAACCTGTCAATTTTTTAATTTTGAAATTTGTTTGTTTTGTTTTAGCCAAAAATTCGTTTTCGGAATTATAATTCGAGGGCCATTTTCCTGCGTGTTTATTCTCGGTCTCTTCTTTCAGATGTGAATTGCTTCTAATGTCAGTAGCTTGACGCTGGGTCTATAACTCCAATGACATTCCTTATTTTCACGTGCCCTTATTTCAACACTGCCTCAGATGTTGTCCTACTGATGAGTGTTCTTTTCGGTGTTCGGCAACTCTAGTGGTTAGATGCCGAACCGTTTGGCCAACATAGGTGGAGTTACATCATAAAATGAAATCTTGTTAACCATTTTTGATTTTAGTTCAGGCGAAAAAGAATTCTTTAAGGATAGTAGGCAGATTTCCAGCTTTCTGATGTTGAAAAAAAATTGCTGCCTTGATGATGTTCCGCACCTCATTTGCAAATATCAGACTTTCAATGCCTCGGTACTGCACCACCATCATAGATGATGTGCCTGTATTATCAAAACTCCCTTGATGTAGGCCTTTACTAGGGCTCTTTTTGGCTGTTCCTTTGATAAGTCTGTGAAGGGTCCTCAAAATAATTTTGTCAGACAAAAATTCTTGGTATTGGTTGTCCACCCATTGTTTTCTATTTACCTTCATGGCCCCACCGAACTTACTCCATATCGAAGTGTTTCCAAAAATTCGATGAACTGCGCCTTCTATTATGTTCTTCTTATAATGGAATGAAGAGCAGCTGCTAAAATTAGGAATCGTCCCTGCATCAATTTGTTTTCGATACCATCCACAGATTACGTTTTTCGTGTCCTCGTTAATGTTAATGTCAAGAAAGGCTGTTTCCTTCTCATTCGTTTTTTTCTCAAGAACACTATGGATTAGGATGTGATTCATTTGCAGCGTTTAAAAATTCTCCTGGATCTCCTTTAATAGTTCTCACGATATCATGTCCATATCTCAGAAAAAATTTCATTTCCACTGGTGTTTGGTGTTGGCTTCTTCCCTCTGAGTGTTCCATTTCATTACTGAACATTTAAAAAACGAGTTTCCATTGTACTGTCGGTTATATGTTTTTTGAAGTATATTTCTTTGGTTCTCATATTTGTTTCGATATGGTAGTTTTTGTATTGAATTATTGAATAGGCAAGTAAACCTTGGGGATGTAATTCCAAAAAGGGTTTTTAGGTTCCAATAAAATATTGGTGTAGGCGTTAAGTATTTCAAATTTAAATCAGCCAATGAGTCAATCAGGCAATTTTTCAAATTGATGCTCTGTTGTTTAACTAGTTGAACCAATAAATTGGCTGATAATTCACTCAGAAGTAAGGCCAGAAAATGATAACGACTTGTAACTAGTGCGTTCGAGATTAATAGGCAAGTTTTGATTGGAAAAGTTTTTTTATTGATTGCAGTATCGTAATTCTGCAGGCCAATTTTCTTGGAATCATTTTAACTTCCTCTTCAAACAAAAGAAAAAGATCTAACATCCCCCCGAGTTATTTGACATTGCTTTTCTCATGAAAGATATTTGGTCTCGTGACATTGAAAGTTTTTAATTTTCAATGTTTCGCAAATGTTTTTAGCTGAAAATGCTAGGTTCTGTTTTTAGTGTTCAGTTGCAAAACGCTTAAAAAACTAGTTTGATAAAATTTTGATATTAGTTTGTTGCTCTTTATAACTAATTTAGCACTTTGATTTTCGCGAAAGAGTAGCGTATCATCTGCATACTTTACTGCTTAGCACTATATAAAAAATTGTTTATTTGATTCGTTGATATACAGATTAAAAATCAGGGGACCCAAAAAGCTGGCCTGAAGGACACTTTGATGCAATGAAATTGAATTTGATTCAGTGTTGTTGACAATTGTGTCCTGTTGTCAGTTGCTGATGAAAGAATTTTTCATTTGAATTGCAATTTCAGAAAGTTTCAGAGTTTTAAAATTTTGTTAAGAAACTTATGATCAAAAGAGTCAAATAGTTGGAACCTAATAATGAGTGAGCAACAAACTTTTTGCTATCAACTGATTTTCTGAAAGATTCGGTGAAGAACAAAAAAATTGCATCAATTATTGAATAGAAAAATCTGAAATTGAATTGAGTGTTGCTGAAAGGGTTTTGCGATAAAAGATATTCATTTATTTGTTTGTCTAGAAAATTTTTTTGAAAATTTTTGTGAGTCCATTGTTTTTAAGATCGGCTTGTAGTTTTCTGCTAATTTTTTTTGTATACTGGTGTAACAATGGCTTTTATATAGCTTAGCACGAAATACTTTGTTTTTCAGATATTCATTGAAAAGAAACGTAGGATGCGCGTATAATTCAATGCAACCGTCTTTTATTGCCCATGCTGGAAGTCAGAGGGCCCCGGTGGTTTTTCACAATTGAGTTTTAAAAGTTCTAGTTTGCACTCAGCACTGGTAAGAAATCTGAATGAAATCTGATTTTCGCAAATTAAGTTTAAATCATCTTCGAGGAAAAAGGGCTGGGTTGTCAAAATCTTAAAGTCGCCTAAAAATGAAAATTTGAAAGAAAAACTTGAAAAGAGAAACTTGATTTGCTGTTTTTTTTAGTTACTAGTATTTTTGAAATTATTCAATTTTTCAAGCGCAGTTTTTTTGAGCCTAAGTTGCGACATGAAACGTTCATCCTGGAAATTCACTCACGATTTATGAATACGAATAGAAAGTGATTTTTGTGGAGCACATTTTAAAAATTTTTTGTACGATGTTGTTAGTGAAAAGTTTGTACATTGACTCAGAATCATTTTGCCTGTAAAGTGCTCCCAGTTGAATCTAGGAAGGTTTGATTTAAATTCTGTTTCTGATTCTTTTTGTTTTCGTAGATTTTGGTTTTAATTGGTACAGTTTTAGCGTAAAGATTTAGTTCAGTTATAGAAATTGTTGCTGAGAGGTCTGTTTTCATGTATTGCCTGAATACCATTAATGTATTGGCATAATGCTTAAAAGTTAGACCAATTATAAAATAAACAATTAGCGTTAGAATAACTAATCACCCATTAAATTTAATTTGGAATTGTAGAATTGCGCATAGTCAGTTGATCAAGGAAATCAATTTTGTTTGTTTTGCATGGATTTTGAGATATAATCAAAAGCGTTTGTATATCGTTTTTTTTGAAGAAAGTTTGATTTCAAACCAGATGCTATGTTAATTTTTTGAAAAGCGTTTAGATATTGCCGTGATTTTGGGATGAATATTTTGGGTATTAGGAGAGGCACATAACAAAATTTATTGAAGAAACAGTGGCAGACCATGGTATAAAAAAATGTTTAGATTTTCTATTCAACCTTTGGTTGTTACTATTTAATCTTTTCACAGAAAAATGATGAGAGAGAGATGCTAGCAAAGACTAAGAATATATTCATTTTAATGAATTTTATTTAACAAACTTAGTTTTTGAAATCATCTTGAATGGTTTTGATAATGGCCCTGCACATAACTTTATGTTGATTTTTCTGATCACCAACTTTTGATGATAAGTACGAGTCCGAGAATAGGGTTGGTGGAAATAACTGGAACTATTTTCAGTGCGCCTGTTATAGTTTTTTTAAGATTTCTGATCGTGGCAGATTGTTCGATTTTTGGGATACAATTGAACGAAGGCAATTGCGCAGCAAGAGCACGCCATGATCATCATTAAGATGAAAATTATATAGAAAGCCAATATAGAAAGCTTCAGTTAAAATTTTTTCGAATCATAGCATTGAGTTTAAGCACTTGAAAACCTGATTTGCAATGGTAAGTGTTGTTAAAGTAGTCATTTGATAATACCACCTTACAAAATGCCTCTTCGTTATTTAAGATTGGAGGTATCTCGCACATTACAATCATTTCAGGCGTCAACTTGTTGGTAATATCATCCATCATTTTCTGGTTCTTGATTAAAAACTCATTCACATTATCGTACTTTGACTTCAGGATGGTATAGGTGCCACCTTAGACCACAACACATTTAAGCTCCGTTGATTGTTTTTTAATCAATACTTGGATTTTCTCTTCAGCTTTATTTCCTCTATAAAATTGAATTATTGTGTCATTGGCACATTTTCCGTTTTTTTTGAGCCGTGATACTGGATCCTCAAACTTATTATTTGGATTCATCGGATATTTTAAAATATTCTGGCTAGCTGTTTCAGTTGCAGTACCATCACTCACACACTTGATCGACATCCCGTCTGCGTAAACACTTCGATGATTTTCCTGTTATCTTCTTCTTAATCATAAATATCATAATAAATTTTGGAAAATCATAAAAATCCTTCTTCTAAACTATATAAGTTTAAACAGTAAGCAAAATAAACATAAAGCTTTCTTGAAACAAATTGGCGGTGAAACAATTTTCAATTTTTAGAAACTTGTTTCATTGACTCAAATGACGAAAAACTAGAGATAATGGTCAGTTCAAAAATGGTCTTTTTTTATTCTAATGGATTCTACAAAAACAGCAAAAAAACTAACGGAAGGCGATATAAAACAATAATACAATAGTAACAACTAATTTGAACCAGAAGCTGAAGCAAGAGCTTGCTATAACCATAGATTATGCACAATCACCATTTCTAACCTGATCTTATTAGAAGTCTACAACCTAATATACTTGGAAGCAGATGGGAAGCTGCCCGTGACACATAATTGATACCGTATGTTGTTAACAAAACAATAACAACACAATAAAAAACCCTAATAGACTATATAATCAATGAATGCAGGTTAAAAGACCCATCAAATGGGTAATTTTTATCCGCCTTCAAATAAAACAGACCACCTACTCGAAAATTCCATGTTTGAGCTCATGTGGCTCAATCAGTAGTTTTTTAAATCAAACGCACGGTATATGACAAAATCTATTACCCAGATTTGAATCAATTTTGAATTTAATTTTGAATTCGATAAAATAAAATGAGCGCCAAGTTTCAAGAGTAAGAGCAAATTTCAGCTCGAATGGGCTCGACAAAGCTATGGCTAACGCTGTACGAAACTGTACCAGCCAATGTTCACAAAACTAGTTATCGCACGTTACAACGTGAGCCCGTTAAAAGCAGCATCGGAAAGAGAAAAATCGAAAAGAAGATGGCAAAATCGAAAAGAATCACAACCTTCTGTATGATTAACCGTTTTGATTTTAGATCACTGGAAACGGAGGATTTCGAAGATAGCTTACAGTCGTGAATATTATCTGCGCATTGGTGACATTGCGCCTTTTTCTTCCTAATGTCGACTGTGATTCACTTGACATTAGACCATCAAGGTGGGTAGTAATCAGGTAATTCAATCTAAGAATGAGTTAGTTTGATGAATAATGTAAACTTAGCGAAGTTGTAACGGGTAGTGCAAAATTGTTTTTTATCGTGTAGTTTCAATTGAATAGTGAGTTAAGGTAATTGATGAATAGTGTGTTCTAAGACAAATTAGTTAATGGGCTCAATTTCTAGTTACAACTGAATGACTTTCAATAATATTTTCGGGTAAATGCATTTCAAGAATGGATTTAAGGCGAACTTGTGTTGCGTGAGGCAATTTTTTTTTCTAAACGGGCTTGATTTCTTCTAACAATTCGAATGTATATTTTCAAATTTTTTAATTCAAAAAAATAGCCACCCAAACTCGATTTTCTCCTAGCCAAAAAGCAGTCGCTGAAAAAATTAATGGTTTGTATAATAAATAACGAAGAAAGCTTTTTTCCCATCATAGTATGAAAGAAACATTTTGTTCATTAAAAATCTAGGACTAAAAATGAATTGTATGCCAATTGCTGAAAAAACAAGCAATGCAGGTTACTGAGCAAATAGCAGAGAAGTTTCCGACCATTAACTGAAAGTGAAGATCAAATTAGTGTAGTTTTTTCAGCGGGGTGTGATTAATTCATCTGATTGAAGAAACAAAAATTAAGCATGTTCGGTAGTTATAGTAAATTAAGCAAATTGAAAAAAACTGTAGAAAAATGACTAGAAATACAAAAATTGTTGTAGAAATTTATTCAATTTTTCAAAAAAACTTTCAATATTTTTGCAGAAACTTTTCAATTTCAAATAATCGCTAGAAAAAGCAAAAAAAAAAAAATCTTGACTCAACCAAAGATAAAAATTTAAGGCCTTATTTAAGCATAAGTAAACTTTTGTAAGCCTGTAAGCCTTTAAACTATTTTTATCAACTAATTTTTTACTGTCAGTCAAATCACATTTTAAAGGGTTTTAAATTGATATATCATCGACTCATTCCGATGATTGTTGGTGATATCTAATTTGCTAAAGAAAAAGAAACAAGTAGAGCAATTTACTGTTTAAGTAGCACAGAATATTCCGACCATAGCCTTCAAAAAATTAGAAGAAAAAGTTTTTTTTTCAAAATTAGTGTAGTTTTTAGTTTTTGTGCGTGGTGTGATAAAATGATGTGATCTGACGTAAACTTTTTATTTAGTCATGCTCAATAATCATAGTACAATTGGCAAGCAAGACAACAGTTTTTGATGGAAGCGACTAGAAAAACTACAAAAATATGTTTAAAAAATTTTTTAAAAGTCAATTTTTTTTCCAATTTTTGAGGTTTTTGAGGTTTTTTCACTTTTTGAATTTTGAGGTTTTTGATTTCAAATCAAAGCAGTAAAAATCTTCAAAATTTAAGTATTCTTGAGTAAAATTAAAAACAAGCTATTGTAAATGGCTTAAAATGAGACGAAAACTGGACAAAAAAAAACAAAAATTTCAAATCGGTTTTTCTCGTCTGGAAACTTAAAAGTTTTGGAAATTTTTTAATGTGGTTAGAATCACGCCTGAAAGTTATTTATTATGATACATCACTCAGCCCAGTCCGATGATTGATTTTTTTGTAGTACATAATTTTGTTTGCGAAACAATAAGAAAAAAAGCTACTAAAAATCAGAATACGAAGTTGCTTCGATTTTCAATGGTCGAAGCAAGAAGGATAGCCGGTGACTGTGCAAGTAGCCTTAAATGTTCCGACCAAAACCAAAAAAAAACGAATCACGAATGAAAAGACTGTGATATGATATATCACTAGGTCTGTTTAAATAATTGTTTTTTGTTTTTGGTACCTGGTTTATGTAAAATCAGAAGGTCAAAAGTATCCTAGTTACCGCGGTTGCAGTCAGGAGTCCCTTCGTCACGTATTCCCGGCAAAATCCTTGGCATTTTCTAGATATGAAAATGATAATGATAAAATAAGATGTCAAGTGTGTGTTGATGTCCTTACAATTAAAATCGATACGGGTTACGTTTCTTCAATAAGGACACGCGACTCGACACGAGAAAATATAATATACAATTGCTACAAATAAAAGAATTCGTCGAAAATTATTTTGTCAATTTTTGTTCCGAGTACGCAACCGGCGTTCGCAATCTGTATTGCCAGGGAGATTCTCTGTTTTAAAAAGCTGCCTGCTCTGGGTTCCTCAGTGCATATGCTTAGGTTCTTACAAATTGCTCAAAAAAATTTCCGTGCTGGTGCCGGCCGCGCCCTGAATCTCAAAAGCTAGCGGTTGAAAAAATTACTCAAGATCAACTAGATCTTTATACTTGTCATTTTTTTTGCTCTTCCGATTCAGAGGCAGCCGTACCTGGGTTACAAACAGACTCGGCACTAATCCTACCAGGAGCTAAGAAGTCTACTACCGTTACATCCAACAAGAGCTGCTTAGCAACAGCCCATGGAACGAGCGTCAAACCGTCTGGTCCCTTCTGATCGGTCTTGTAGAGGTATCGTGGTTCTAAAACAGACCGAAAGGTGAGTAGAAGATAAACTCTGCTTTATAAGGGCATACAGGTTTGAATGCCTAGAGAATCTCCTTGCACTTTTGAGGCAAGAAAGACCTCACACGCATTTATGCCGTTCGCATATTTTTGAGCCTAATCGAAGTCCTATTGCAATTCTGAGTTGTTGGTTTGACATTTTTAACGTTAAATTTTTGCACGGATGACGTTCAACCATTGGGAACCAAATCTATCTTGGAACGCGTTGAATCTTTTTACGTCCGTTGGTTTGAGTTGTAAAATCAAGTCTGCAGTTTCGACGTCAAGATATGACTCAATCCAATTTTTTTTACATTTAATTTTCCGGAGACATTTCAATTTTTCCAAGTTCAAACCACCGTTTAAATGCATCATTATAGGTTCCATCCGCATGCTCCAAACCAAAGATTTCGCTTAAGGCATTTTTCGCTCCTACTGCTGAGGCTTACAAAGCGGGTTAAGCTAGTAGAAGAGCGAAAAAAAACCCCAAACTACCTTCGGCTGCCGGGAAAACAGCTCGTAAAAACTGGTTATCATCCATTTTCTCATAAGTGACCTTGCATAACGAATTTATTAGTAATTTGTCGTAGCGTTCCAAAAAATCTTTTTGCAAATAACGCTCCTTAAGATTTTTTCAAGCTCCTTAATTTGTTCGTCGAGCAATTCTTTTCGGCAAAATTCGCCGATTGGAGATCCTAAAACGAGGATTATTTTTTGTTATTATTTTGGGGCGTTTTTTTAAAATGTGTTAAATTGAATTATACTGTGTACTCGCAGTCGGTCCCAAAAAAAAAATTTGCACTTTTCAGTGTTCAAGCTCAGGCCGTAAACTTGTTCCAATTTCAGAATGTTTTTGGGGTCCCGGAGTACTACCTTATAGTCGTCGGCCAAATTTCCATCATCTAAATACCAGATGTTTATTTTCGACTCCAACTGTTTGACTAGTGTCTAAATTGTTTCCGCAAAAAGGGCTGGGGCTTCAGTATCACCTTGCTGTAGTTCCATCTTCTGAAATTATGACAGAGCGTCCTTAAAAAAGGTAACTAGGTTTACTATGCGTGCAATGGGTGTAATTATACAATTCGGGGCGATTTGAAAAAGCATGGATCAGCATTGTTTCTCCATTAAGAGAATTAAAAGCATTCTTAAAATCTAGTTTTAAAAAACAGTGATTTTTGTATTGTCGTCGCGTTCAATTAAGTTTCGAAACGAGTGTGCAGGTATGTCTGCTCCTAGTTTGGTACCGCATCCCACCTGTACGTTTCCGAAAAAGTATTGTTGCTCGGAGAGGGCCTTGCTTCCAGCACATTTAGACGCGATACGTCTCAGCGTGTTGCCAATGGCAATCGGTCTCAACCCTCGGTCTAACTTTATGAGGGCGATAAGCTTTGCGCCAATAAAGAAAGGTCTTAGGGGTTTGGGTATTTTGCCATCTCCAATGAGGTTTGTCAGCTTGGTATGCGATTTCAGAAAGTTAAGTCCTGCACTGCCATTCGACTTACTTACAAGATCTTTAAGATTTCGAGGAACTATTTTATTAGGACCTGCTGCTGATCCGTTCGGAAAGGACATTATCGCTTTGTATAGGGCAAATTCGGTTACAAAAAAAACTATGTATATATTTTTTTGTATTTGTAGCTGCAAATTTGGCTCGCTGAGTGTGCTTAGACAATAGTTTTTGATAGTTATCAGTTGAAAAAGGAGCAATTTTGTCATCCGAAGCAGCAAGCTTTATCCCTCCCTTTATATTTCCTTCATCGAGCTTACTACTTATTAGCTTTAATCTCCGCTCGAGGTCACTCAGTGGTGGGCTTGAAACTTGGGGATGGGGTTCTGGAAGTGACACTCCATTTGCTCGAATTTTTTTGATTATCAAAGAGCTCAAGCTTGTGGTCTGTTTGCGTCCACTTCTTTTCGGTTGCCTCAAAAAAAACCAAGAACGACGTTAAAAAAAATAGTCATTTTGTAACATCTTCTGCATTGTAGAAGATGTCATTTATTTTGTCCGATAGACTTTCCGCCAAGGGAACACGCGAGTTTTTTGGTACTCTCTTGAGTACTCGGACATTTGAGATGGCTGTATTAACATAATTGTCTAGGACTTAATCATTACCTATTGTTGCTTTATAAAAAGAATATACATCAACGCATAAAGGACATTGAAACCATTGGGTTTTCTTAGAGTCGCTAAGAGAAAAATTTACACAACTGATATGATACCAACTAGAACAACAATCACATCCCATCCAATTTATCAGCCCTGAAGGTTTTAAGCGATCTTTGCTTGTACACTCTTTGTTGTTTTTCCTCATCTTGACGCAGCATAAAGGTTAAAAAAAGGAATTTGAATGGACTTTAGGGGATTGAACTAACCCATGATAAGCGGTTAGTGGGAATTTCATGTATCAGCAAATAAAAAAAAAGACAATTCAATCAATTTAATTTTTCAAATCGAACTACAAAAACCAAAAACAAGGAACAATCTCATCCGAGCTCAAGAAAAACAAGAAAACACACCCGAATTTTTTTTTACAAATGGTCGGAACAAGGAGAAACTTTTTCTGATCTTACTTTGAATCCTTGATTTCTTGTTTCGCGTGCCTGATAACGGTGTTTTTTCGGATCAAGCGGTGCACAGTTTTCAATTGAGACTCCTGCGATTTGAGGTAAGCCATGCAAATACGGATTGGGTTAAGGCATCGGGTAACCTAGCAAAACAAGGAAGGTAGTGAGAAGGGGTATAGATGAGAAGTAGTGGCCTTCGGTAATTTTTCAACTGAAAATGCAAGCATGATGTGGTGTCAAAAACCCGATAGGCCGACACAAAAAAAACTTGAAAATTTTTTCGGTAAGACAGCATAGACCATTGAAAAACTTGGATGTTAGGTCAGTCAGAATCTTAGATGTAGTGTTTTTGCCGCAGTGGGTGCGGGAAATCTTAACTTTTGGACCAAAACATCCGGTACGAAACAAATTCAATGAAATTCACTTCCTTGCGGATATTGATAGATTTTTTGTCTGAAATGAATTTACATAGAACACTCGGAGAAAACTTATGTCAAATTGAAGCAGCTTCAAAGAGTTATGCTACGAATGTGAAACAGACCACCTCTGACAAGGGCGTTGAAAAAGCCAGAAAGTACTTGAAGGACAACGGTCTTCTGGCAAGGCCGTTTGATAAGGGGATGTAATGACAAAGGAGGCACATGAGAAGAAACTGCAAGATTCATTACAGGCAGAACAATTTAGTGAGAGGAAGAATCCGACAGACAGCATGATCAAAAAAATTGAAAAAGACATAGGCAAAGAATTACTCGCCATGAAAAAAGCACGAGATTAACGAAGCGCTGTATATTAGGTTAAGATCAACGGGGGCGCAGCCGGCTAGACTGTATGGATAGCAAAAACGCACAAACAAGGCACAACACTTTGTCCCTTCCTTTGTTTTCATGGTAGCTCATATGACCCCCTAAGTAAAACATTGGTAAAATACTTTGGTAAAATTGAGGGGGGAAAACATAGAAACTAACACTCAAACGGCCAGGGAGATCTTGGAGAAATTAGAGTTGGACTCTGATCAGAGTATAATATCCCTTGATGGAAAGACTTTATACACTAATGTCCCGCTCAAGGAAGCTGTTGAAATAGCCCTGAGGAGATTATTTGAGCAAATCAATCCTCCGGAAAAATCTCGCAAGGCTATGAAAAAACCACTAAATTTGACAGTGAGTAAGGTACACTCTAAATGCAATGGTTTGTGGTATGTACAAAAAGATGGTATAACAATTGGCGCATCCCTTGCATTAAGACTGGCCAATTTGTGGCTCAAAGAATACGAACCTGCATTAAAGAAAAGACTACCAAAATTGACTTTGCTAAATGAGGATAACAAGGAAGTCTGCCCTGGATGTGAGAAAAAGGTGACAGATTGAACTAACGTGGACTCAGGAAAAAGGTCACATGAAGGTGGTACCAAAAACGCACTGATACCTATACCATTCTGAATTTTAGAGGCTGCGTACCTTTTCAAAAGAAAAGAAACGTTAAATAAGGGACTGTCCATAGGGTTTTCAGAAGTACCTCAGCTTGGTAATTTATTGACCAGGCATTGGAAAATAATCGGAAACAACGAATTGAAAATCAATGTCCGAAAAATTGATCCGGTCAGGGTAGTTTTTGAAACCCTTAACAAGATCATTGAGAGAAAGACAAAATTAGATTTGACGGCATCAGAACCGAGAAATGATAAATGGTTGAGAGACTCACACCCCTTTTACAATGCAACATCGAGGCAATCCAGCTCAATTGTTAGCTGCAAAGATACGGCAAATATTCGGGGTACAAATAATTTTTACAAAAAGAAAATTGAAAACATGCTTCCAATCCCTCAAAACTTTCTTTGCTTGTGAATTGAGATCCAAAGTGGTGGGTGTATAAGCTTACATGTAGTGGATGTAACTCCACCCATGTTAACCAGACACTCCGACATTTAGCCACGAGGGTCGGTGAACACCGCAAAGAGGACTCCCCAGTAGGGAAACACTTATTCGAATTTATTCAGGAGGTAGGTGGTACTGCTGAGCTGAAGTCAGAGATTATAGACCAAACAGCCAACACTCAGAAGCTACTCACACTAGAGGTTTTGCATATTTGGAGGGAGAGGCCGAGAATCAACACACGCGATGACTTCAAGAGCCGGGAATTAACAGTAAAACTATAGTCCCCGTATAACATGGCTAAGTTTTAAAACACTGACATGTCAGCATCGAAAGTACTCTCAAATCAAAACTTTAAAACAATGAAAGAACAAAAAATTAAAAAATCTCAGAAATTTACAGTAAAAACTTACCAAAGATTACGTAACTATTATGTAATTACAGTTGTTGAAATTTGATTGGTCAAAAAGTTTCAGAGCCTCTTTAGACATTTTTATCGTTTTTCAGATCTTTGATTGTTCTGTAATTATTATTTTAAAAAATCTTAATCCTGATGACGCACAAGATTTGCGCAAACGCTTGAAATAACTGTTTAATATTCTTATAACCTTATAACTCTACTCTGAGCTCAACGTGAATCAGAAAAATTGCCAATAAATTGATTCTTTACAATATCAGCTCCCATTCGTTTCTTATATTAAAAAAAGGGTACAACAAACTCGAAAATGAGACAAAAATTAAGTTCGACAGTTTTTGCTGAGTTCGACAAACTTGAAACAGCACTCTAAAAAAAATTATAAAAAAATTTTAAAATTAAAAAGAAGTTCATCCTAATTTTTTCATGTGTTTAAATTGGATCTCATGCAAACAAAGGGGGATTAAGTTTAGATAAAAACAATTCAAAGTATTTTGAAAAAATCCGTGAAATGTTTATGCCGTTCCCAATACGAGATGAAACGAAACGGCTCGAATGAGAACTCAAATCTGAGCATAAGTTGAAAAATATGAAAACACAAGATGGAGCGAGCTCCATACTGGAGAAAAAATTTCCAAACACCGATGATTTCAATAAGATGCGACAGGAGCTATTCGATATATTTAAAAAAAAATTAAACCCAAAATGATTGTGAAATGTGAAATACAGTCCAATTTGAATAACAGTGAAGCGAATTCAACAATTGACACTTGTAACAGCTCTATAGTTGAAAACTACGCGAGCGTGTGAAGGTTGCTTGTCCTGAAATAAACTCGACGATGAAAGACATCAAAGACTTGACCTTTTTATTCTGAGGTAATATTCATTTCAATGATGAATACTCAAAACACCAACTTAGAGTTAAATTTAACCCTGATTACACCAAAATTGCTTTGTGTGACTCTAATTACCTTTTGTAAAACCAACCCTACAGGCGCCCCAGTATCACGAGAAACATTAGTTATGATAATTTAAGGGCTATAATCAGCAACATCGACAAAACGCAGAAATTTCAGTCATAACATTCAATTGTATAGATACTCGTAAATAAAAACTTCTTCAAAATTTTCGGTCATTTTTTGCTTGAAGAAAATGCTTTTGGTTTTTTTTTAAATCTTAACTTGTTACAATAATACAATAGTAAGAACTAATTTGAACCAAAAGCTATCTTCGAAATCCTCCATTAAAATCCTCTTACATACAGAAGGTTGTGATTGCAAATCCATCCATCTTGGCCAAACTGTCCGTCCTTAAACCACAAGAATTGAGGAAAACCTGTAACAATAGCACCGTAATACATACCGACGGAAAGTAAAACTAGACTCTAACTAAATTTGACGGCATTCTGTTTTTTTGGCAAAAAACGCTCCAGTTAGCCCGGTCAATATACTCATCGAATTGGTAAGAGCAATCAAACTTGATTTACAAAAATTACAACAAAAGTAATTTATCTACATCATATCGACTGACTACGTGCTACAAATGGCATCATAACAACATCAAAATAGCCTCGAAGTTTTTTCATTAACCTGCTCCCTGAGGAGATGGCCTAAAATAAAATATCTTTTCTGACTTCTAGCGTCATTGCCTCAAATAATTTTTTTTCTCCCCAGGATTAAAAGGCGTTGGAACGCAAGGCAGTCCTACCAAGCAGCAGAGTTAAGTTATCCTGTATGTCTCGTACCTTCCTGAGTTTTAAGTGTTATGGTCCTGAATACTAAAATAAGGAAAACCGTTGCTAAGAAAAAAAATTCCTTCTTCGAGAGACTTTCAAGTTTCCTAATGTCATCAACAAGCAAACAGTGCTCTTAGTTGAAAAAAATTATGCAGGCTGGAATAATTTTAAAAAATTTTAAATATCTTCTCTTCTCAAGCTTCTCGAAATAGAAGTTATTTTCTCTAAAAACATTAACAAAATCACAATGCCAGTTCGTAACTGCAGATATAATAAGCTCAAAATAATAAGTTTTTCATTTATCAAGTTCCAATTTTAAGCTAAGTTATCTTGCTTGCTCAATTTGACTTTTTACATACAAAACAATTCTAAGCTTTCATTTACTCTTTGTTGTACATATTTCTGATATTTTTGTAGTTCAGAAGTGTTCTAAAACTTTTAAACTCTTCATATCGCCTTTTGCTTCTGCCATTCGTGTGTTGTTAATGCTCCATCTCCTCTTCCTGCGACATCGACTCTGCACTCTCGGTTTCGGTTTCAAGCAACATATCAAAGTTCGTTCTCACGCTTTTCGAGGCACTCCTCCAACACCTCTGCTCTTCTACCATCTGTTTACAACAATGTGTAAGATCCAAAGTTTTCTCCCTGTTTCTGCAGAAGCTGTTGTGGAGGCACAACGTCACATTTCTTTCCATATCTTCCTTTAAAATTCCTTTCCTCTCTCTTCCATCACAATCAATTGTATTCAAGTTCCTCATTACTGCTGTGGTCATTGCATTCCGGTGTGTCAAATACAAACTAATACAACTAGGCTTTCATGATGGATCTAAACCATTGTCCCAGTCACCTTGTGGCCCATATTGTTTTCACTTCCATCAGAATTTTCAAGATTTTACGCATTGACTCAAAAAAATTTAAATCTTATAGACAATTAAGTGATTCCAACTGTTATCAGTCGGTGCTTGCTGTCGTTTGATCTCTCTTACTTGAGTTTTCAGACATCTAATCGCCACCATTAATTCGACTATTATTATTATCGTTACTGGCTGCGATGAGTCTGGTAAACCCATGGATAACAGCTTATCAGAGTACCAGATCAACACCAGATTACTACGGCCAGGGTACCACCATATTTGTAACAAACAATGTCATGGGAACTCATCAAGCTTTTTCATGATGGTCTTCCTGTGAATACTTCCACATATGTGACGTTCTAGTCCAGAAATTTTCACCCCAGTTTTCTGTTCCTAGACAGGCAACTCTACATTTTCTTCAGTCTTTTCTCGGTTGCTCCTAGAATCTGCGGTTAATAAATTATATATGGTGTTAATGTCGCGCAAATTACAATCAGCATTGATAGGTCCCATGCACATCATTCGTCACTCGCAATATCAAATCGTTTTTAGCTCTTGGGCACCATAATGGCTTCATTAAATCCCAAACGCCAATCAGATTTCCCTATAAAAGGTGAAGTCACTCTTTCTTCTCTTACAGGTCCCAAATTGACCTGTTGACTGGCAATACTTCTTATCGTCGATATTCCGGACTTCCAGTATCTGAGTAACAATGCTCGTGACCCCCTAAATAAAACATTGGTAAAATACTTTGATAAAATTGAGGAGGCAAACATAGAAACTAACACTCAAACGGCCAGGGAGATCTTGGAGAAATTAGAGTTGGACTCTGATCAGAGTATAATCTCCCATGATAGAAAGAATTTATACACTAACGTCCCGCTCAAGGAAGCTGTTGAAATAGCCCTAAGGAGATTATATGAGCAAATCAATCCTCCGGAAAAATCTCGCAAGGCTATGAAAAAACTACTAAATTTGGCAGTGAGTAAGGTACACTCTAAATTCAATGGTTTGTGGTATGTACAAAAAGATGGTTTAACAATTGGCGCCTCCCTTGCATTAAGAGTGGCCAATTTGTGGCTCAAAGATTACGAACATGTATTAATGAAAGGACTACCAAATTTGACTGAGCTAATTGAGGATAACAGGGAAGTCTGCCCTGAATGTGAGGAAAAGGTGACAGATTGAACTGAAGGGGTAGAGTGCGAAGCTTCTTTGAAATAGTACCACTTAAATTGTGGTAAGATATCGGGATCCAAATACGCAGACATCGCTGAAACAATTTGGTATTGCATGCTTTGCAAACAACAACAAGAAGCATATCGGAATGAGAGTGGTGTTATACTTTTGTGGATGACATAGTTAGAACTGTCAAGGGCAATCCTGAGCTAGTCCTCGAGGCTGCCAATAAGTTGCATCCAAACTTGCAGTTCACCAAAGAAGAACTTAATAGTAACAGTAATTTGGCTTTTTTGGATTTAAATGTCTTTTTGGAAAGTGGACTCAGGAAAAAGGTCACATGAAGGTGGTAGCAAAAACCCACTGATACCTATACCATTCTGAATTTTAGAGGCTGCGTACCTTTTCAAGAAAAGAAACGTTAAATAAGGGACTGTCCGTAGGGTTTTCAGAAGTACCTAAGCATGGTAAATTATTGACCGGGCATTGGAAAAAAATCGGAAACAACGAATTGAAAATCAATATCCGAAAAATTCATCCGAACAGGGTAGTTTTTGAAACCCTTAACAAGATCATTGAGAGAAAGACAAAATTAGATTTGACGGCATCAGAACCGAGAAATGATAATTGGTTGAGAGACTCACACACCTTTTACAATGCAACATCGAGGCAATCCAGCTCAACTGTTAGCTGCAAAGATACGGCAAATATCCGGGGTACAAATAACTTTTACAAAAAGAAAATTGAAAACATGCTTGCATGCTTGCAATCCCTCAAAACTTCCTTTGCTTGTGAATTGAGATCCAAAGTGGTGTATGAGCGCACATGTTGTGGATGTAACTCCACCTATGGTAACCTGACAGTCCGACATTTAGCCACGAGGGTCGATGAACACCGCAAAGAGGACTCCCCAGTAGGGAAACACTTATTCGAATTGAATCAAGAGGTAGGTGGTACTGCTGAGTTAAAGTCAGAGATTATAGACCAAACAGCCAACACTGAGAAGCTACTCACACTAGAGGCTTTGCATATTTGGAGGGAGAGGCCGAGAATCAACACACGCGATGAATTCACCGGGAATTAACAGTGAAACTATAGTCCCCGTATAACATGGCTAAGTTTCAAAGTAATGACAGGTCAGCATCAAAAAGTACTCTGAAATCAAAACTTTAAAACAAGGAAAGAACAAAAAATTAAAAAATCTCAGAAATTTACATTAAAAACTTACCAACTATTATGTAATTACAGTTGTTGAAATTTGATTGGTCAAAAAGTTTCAGAGCCTCTTTAGACATTTTTATCGTTTTTTAGATCTTTGATTGTTCTGTAATTATTATTTTAAAAAATCTTAATCCTGATGACGCACAAGATTTGCGCAAATGCTTGAAATAACTTTTTAATATTCTTACAACCTTATAACTCTACTCTGAGCTCAACGTTTATCAGAAGAGTTGCCAATAAATTGTTTCTTTACAATTCGTTTCTTATATTAAAAAAAGTGTACAACCAACTCGAAATTGAGACAAAAATTAAGTTCGACAGTTTTTGCTGAGTTCGACAAACTTGAAACAGCACACTAAAAAAAATTTTAAAAAAATTTTAAAATTAAAAAGAAGTTCATCCTAATTTTTTCATGTGTTTAAATTGGATCTCATGCAAACAAAGAGGAACTAAGTTTAGATAAAAACAATTCAAAATCCGTTAAAAGTTAATGCCGTTCCCAATACGAAATGAAACGAAACGGCTCGAATGAGAACTCAAATCTGAGCATAAATTAAAAAATATGAAAACACAAGATGGAACGAGCTCCACACTGGAGAAAAAATGTCCGAACACCGATGATTTCAATAAGATGCGACAGGAGCTATTCGATCTATTGTTTTTTAAAAAAATTAAACCCAAAATGATTGTGATATTTGAAATACAGTTCAATTTGAATAACAGTGAAGCGATTTCAACAATCGACACTTGTAACAGCTCTATAATTGAAAACTACGCGAGCGTTTGAAGGTTGCAGGTCCTGAAATAAACTCGACGATGAAAGACATCAAAGACTTGACTTTTTTATACTGAGGTAATATTCATTTCAATGATGAATACTCAAAACACCAACTTAGAGTTAAATTAAACCCTGATTACACCAAAATTGCTTTGTGGACTCTGATTACTTTTTGTGAAACCAACCCTACAAGCGCCCCAGTATCACCAGCAACAGTAGTTATGATAATTTAAGGGCTATAATCAGCAGCATCGACAAAACGCAGAAATTTCAGTCATAACATTCAATTGTACAGATACTCGTAAAGAAAAACTTCTTCAAAATTTCCGGTAATTTTTCGCTTGAAGATAATGCTTTTGTTTTTTTTTAATCTTAATTTGTATCTCTCGGTTTGCAGTTAGTGATGATGAATAGTAGTTTGCAAAAACGAAGATACGGAAATCTTTTTTTTTAATATTGCTTTTGACAGTTTTTTCATATAAAAATAACGCTGTGCTTTTCTTGCGCACCTCAGGATCGAAATTGGTGCCTGCTAAGTGCACCAATATTCTCATTTATCCTTAAAAAATTTTGTGTTTTTGTCATAATCATTTTCGTTATGACTGCATAAACAATTTTAAAAACAAAAAGCAGGTGATTTTCATCCAAAACTAGGTCCCTTGATAAAATATGAAAACATCACAGATAAATTAGAAAACTATCGGAAAATCATAAAAATCCTTCTTCTAAACTGTATAAATTTAAACAGTAAGCAAAATAAACATAGAGCTTTCATGAAACAATTTGGCGGTGAAACACTTTTCAATTTTTTAGAAACTTGTTTCATTGACTCAAATGACGAAAAACTATAGATAATGGTCAGTTCAAAAATTGTCTCTTTTTATTCTAATGGATCCTACAAAAACAGCAAAAAAACTAACGGAAGGCGATATAAAACAATAATACAATAGTACCAACTAATTTGAACCAAAAGCTGAAGCAAGAGCTTGCTATAACCATAGATTATGCACAATCACCATTTCTAACTTGATCTTATCAGGAGTCTACAACCTAAATTACTTGGAAGCAGATGGGAAGCTCCCCGTGACACATAATTGATACCGTATAACCTTGATGTTGTTAACAAAACAATAACAACACATTCAAAAACCCTAATAGACTATATACTCAATGAATGCAGGTTAAAAGACCCATCAATTGGATAATTTTTATCCGCCTTCAAATAAAACAGACCACCTACTCAAAGTTTCCTTGTTTGAACTCATGTGGCTCAATCAGTTGTTTTTTAAATCAAACGCACGGTATATGACAAAACCTATTACCCAGATTTGAATCAATTTTGAATTCAATTTTGAATTCGATAAAATAAAATGAGCGCCAAATTTCAAGAGTAAGAGCAAATTTCAGCTCGAATGGGCTCGACAAAGCTATGGCTAAAGCTGATATATCATCGACTCATTCCGATGATTGTTGGTGATATCTAATTTGCTTGGAAAACAAAAAAAAAGAAACAAGTAGAGCCATTTACCTTTTAAGTAGCACAGAATATTCCGACCATAGCCTTCAAAAAATTAGAAGAAAAAGTTTTTTTTTTCAAAATTAGTGTAGTTTTTAGTTTTTATGAGTGGTGTGATAAAATGATCTGACGTAAACTTTTTATTTAGGCATGCTCAATAATCATAGTACAATTGGCAAGAAAGACAACAGTTTTTGATAGAAGCGACTAGAAAAACAAAAAAAATATGTTTAAAAATTTTTTTAAAAGTCAATTTTTTTTCTCCAAATTTTGATGTTTTTGAGGTTTTTTCACTTTTTGAATTTTGAGGTTTTTGATTCTAAATCAAAGCAGTAAAAATCTTCAAAATTCAAGTATTCTTGAGTAAAATTAAAAACAAGCTATTGTAAATGGCTTAAAATGAGACGAAAACTGGACAAAAAACACAAAAATTTCAAATCGGTTTTTCTCGTCTAGAAACTTAAAAGTTTTGAAAATTTTTTAATGTGGTTAGAATCACGAATGAAAGTTATTTATTATGATACATCACTCAGCCCAGTGCGATGATTGATTTTTTGTAGTACATAATTTTGTTTGCGAAACATTAAGACAAAAAGCTACTAAAAATCAGAATACGAAGTTGCTACCTTTTTCAATGGTCGAAGCAAGAAGGATAGCCGGTGACTGTGCAAGTAGCCTTAAATGTTCCGACCACATCCAAAAAAAAAACGAATCACGAATGAAAAGATTGTGTTATGATATATCACTTGGTCTGTTTACATAATTGTTTTTTGTTTTTGGTACCTGATTTATTTAAAATCAGAAGGTCAAAAGTATCCTAGTTACCGCGGTTGCAGTCAGGAGTCCCTTCGTCACGTATTCCCGTCAAAATCCTTGGCATTTTCTGATATGAAAATGATATTGATAAAATAAGACGTCAAGTGTTGATGTCCTTACAATTAAAATCGATACGGGTTACGTTTCTTCAATAAGGACACGCGACTCGACACGAGAAAATATAATATACAATTGCTACAAATAGAAAAATTCGTCGAAAATTATTTTGTCATTTTTTGTTCCGAGTACGCAACCGGCGTTCGCAATCTGTATTGCCAGGGAGATTCTCTGTTTTAAAAAGCTGCATGCTCTGGGTTCCTCAGTGCATATGCTTAGGTTCTTACAAATTGCTCAAAAAAGTTTCCGTTCCGTGCTGGGTCCGGCCGCGCCCTGAATCTCAAAAGCTAGCGGTTGAAAAAATTACTCAAGATCTACTAGATCTTTATACTTGTCATTTTTTTGCTCTTCCGCTTCAGCGGCAGCCGTACCTGGGTTACAAACAGACTCGGCACTAATCCTACCAGGAGCTAAGAAGTATACTACCGTTACATCCAACAAGAGCTGCTTAGCAACAGCCCATGGAACGAGCGTCAAACCGTCTGGTCGCTTCGGATCGGTCTTGTAGAGGTATCGTGGTTCTAAAACAGACGGAAAGTGAGTAGAAGATAAACTCTGCTTTATAAGGGCATACAGGTTTGAATGCCTAGAGAATCTCCTTGCACTTTTGAGGCAAGAAAGACCTCACACGCATTTGTGCCGTTCGCATATTTTTGAGCCTAATCGAAGTCCTATTGCAATTCTGAGTTGTTGGTTTGACATTTTTAACCTTAAATTTTTGCACGGGATGACGTTCAACCATTGGGAACCAAATCTATCTTGGAACGCGTTGAATCTTTTTACGTCCGTTGGTTTGAGTTGTAAAATCAAGTCTGCAATTTCGACTCAAGATATGACTCAATCCAATATTTTTAAATTTAATTTTCCGGAGACATTTCAATTTTTCCAAGTTCAAACCACCGTTTAAATGCATCATTATAGGTTCCATCCGCATGCTCCAAACCAAAGATTTTGCTTAAGGCATTTTTCGCTCCTACTGCTGAGGCTTACAAAGCGGGTTAAGCTAGTAGACGTGCGAAAGAAACCCCCAAACTACCTTCGGCTGCCGGGAAAACTGCTCGTAAAAACTGGTTATCATCCATTTCTCATAAGTGACCTTGCATAACGAATTTCTTAGTAATTTGTCGTAGCGTTCCAAAAAATCTTTTTGCAAATAACGAGGGCTCTTACGCAAAAAATATAGGAGTTTTGGCATGCTAAAGCTATTTTTCAGGAGGTAAAAACCATAATGGGCGTCTAGTTTGTCAATGACATCCGAGATTTTTTCAAACTCCTTAATTTGTTCGTCGAGCAATTCTTTTCGGCAAAATTAGTCGATTGGAGATCCTAAAACGAGGATTATTTTTTATTATTATTTATGGGCGTTTTCTATTAAAATGTGTTAAAATTGAATTATATTGTGTACTCGCAGTCGGTCCCAAAAAAAATTGCCCTTTTCAGTGTTCAAGCTCAGGCCGTAAACTTGTTCCAATTTCAGAACGTTTTTGGGGTCCTGGAGTACTACCTTATAGTCGTCGGCCAAATTTCCATCATCTAAATACCAGATGTTTATTTTCGACTCCAACTGTTTGACTAGTGTCTAAATTGTTTCCGCAAAATAGGCTGGGGCTTCAGTATCACCTTGCTGTAGTTCCATCTTCTGAAATTATGACAGAGCTTCCGTAAAAAAGGTAACTAGGTTTACTATGCGCGCAATGGGTGTAATTATACAATTCGGGGCGATTTGAAAAAGCATGGATCAGCATTGTTTCTCCATTAGGAGAATTAAAAGCATTCTTAAAATCTAGTTTTAAAAAACAGTGCTTTTTGTATTGTCGTCGCGTTCAGATAGGTTTCGAAACGAGTGTGCAGGCAAGTCTGCTGATCCGTTCGGAAAGGACATTGTCGCTTTGTATAGGGCGAACTCTGTTACAAAAAAAACTATGTATTTTTTTTGGATTTTCAGCTGCAAATTTGGCTCGCTGAGTGTGCTTAGACAAGAGTTATCGATAGTTATCAGTTGAAAAAGGAGCAATTTTGTCATCCGAAGCAGCAAGCCTTATCCCTCCCTTTATATTTCCTTCATCGAGCTTACTACTTATTAGCTTTAATCTCCGCTCGAGGTCACTCAGTGGCGGGCTTGATACTTGGGGATGGGTTTCTGGAAGTGACACTTCATTTGCTCGAATTTTTTTGATTATCAAAGAGCTCAAGCTTGTGGTCTGTTTGCGTCCACTTCTTTTCGATTGCCTCAAAAAAAAAACAAGAACGACGTTAAAAAAATAGTCATTTTGTAACATCTTCTGAATTGTAGAAGATGTCATTTATTTTGTCCGATAGACTTTCCGCCAAGGAAACACGCGAGTTTTTTTGGTACTCTCTTGAGTACTCGGACATTTGAGATGGCTTTATTAACATAATTGTCTAGGACTTAATCATTACCTATTGTTGTTTTTATAAAAAGAATATACATCAACGCATAAAGGACATTGAAACCATTGGGTTTTCTTAGAGTCGCTAAGAGAAAGATTTACACAACTGATATGATACCAACTAGAACAACAATCACATCCCATCCAATTTGTCAGCCGTGAAGGTTTTAAGCAATCTTTGCTTGTACACTCTTTGTTGTTTTTCCTCATCTTGACGCAGCATAAAGGTTAAAAAAAGGAATTTGAATGGACTTTAGGGGACTGAACTAACCCATGATAAGCGGTTAGTGGGAATTTCATGTATCAGCAAATAAAAAAAAGACCATTCAATTAATTTAATTTTTCAAATCGAACTACAAAAATCAAAAACAAGGAACAATCTCAGCCGAGCTGAAGAAAAACAAGAAAACACACCCGAACTTTTTTTACAAATGGTCTGAACAAAGAAAAATTTTTTCTGATCTTACTTTGAATCCTTGATTCCTTATTTCGCGTGCCTGATAACGGTGTTTTTTCGGATCAAGCGGTGCACAATTTTCAATTGAGACTCCTGAGATCTGAGATAAGCCATGCAAATACGGATTGGGTTAGGGCATCGGGTAATCTAGCAAAACAAGGAAGGTAGTGAGAAGGGGTATAGATGAGAAGTAGTGGCCTTCGGTAATTTTTTATCTGAACCTGCAAGCATGATGTAGTGTCAAAAACCTGATAATTCGACACAAAAAAAAACCTTGAAAATTTTTTCGATAAGACAGCATAGACCATTGAAAAACTTGGATGTTAAGTCAATCAGAATCTTAGATGAAGTGTTTTTGCCGCAGTGGGTGCGGGAAATTTTAACTTTTGGACCAAAACATCCGGTACGAGACAAATTCAATGAAATTCACTTCCTTGCGGATATTGATAGTTTTTTGTCTGAACTGAATTTACATAGAATACTCGGAGAAAATTTTTGTCAAATTGAAGCAGCTTCAGAGAGATATGCTACGAATGTGAACAGACCACCTCTGACAAAGCGTTGAAAAAGCTAGAAAGTACTTGAAGGACAACGGTCTTCTGGCAAGGCCGTTTGATAAGGGGGAGGGTTTTTGTGTAATGACATAGGAGGCATATGAGAAGAAACTGCAAGATTCATTACAGGCAGAACAATTTAGTGAGAAGAAGAATCAGACAGACAGCGTGATCAAAAAATTTGAAAAAGACATAGGCAAAGAATTATTCGCCAAGAAAAAAAGCACGAGATTAACGAAGCGCTGTATATTAGGTTAAGATCAACGGGGGCGCAGCCGGCTAGGCTGTATGGATAGCAAAAACACACAAACAAGGCACACCACTTTGTATCTTCCTTTGTTTTCATGGTAGCTCATATGACCCCCTAAATAAAACATTGGTCAAATACTTTGATAAAATTGAGGGGGCAAACATAGAAACTAACACTCAAACGGCCACGGAGATCTTGGAGAAATTAGAGTTGGACTCTGATCAGAGTTTAATCTCCCCTGATGGAGAGACTTTATACACTAATGTCCCGCTCAAGGAAGCTGTTGAAATAACCCTGAGGAGATTATATGATCAAATCAATCCTCCGGAAAAATCTCGCAAGGCTATGAAAAAACTACTAAATTTGGCAGTGAGTAAGGTACACTCTAAATGCAATGGTTTGTGGTATGTACAAAAAGATGGTTTAACAATTGGCGCCTCCCTTGCATTAAGACTGGCCAATTTGTGGCTCAAAGAATACGAACATGCATTAATGAAAGGACTACCAAAATTGACTGTGCTAAATGAGGATAACAAGGAAGTCTGCCCTGGATGTGAGAAAAAGGTGACAGATTGAACTAAAGGGGTAGAATGCGAAGCTTCTTTGAATTAGTACCACTTAAAATGTGGTAAGTTATCGGGATCCAAATACGCAGACATCGCTGAAACATGATTGCTTACTAATGATTACGTAACTATTATGTAATTACAGTTGTTGAAATTTGATTGGTCAAAAAATTTCAGAGCCTTTTTAGACATTTTTATCGTCTTTCAGATCTTTGACTGTTCTGTAATTTTTATTTTAAAAAATGTTAATCCTGATGACGCACAATATTTGCGGAAACACTTGAATTAATTTTTTAATATTCTTATAACATTATAACTCTACTCAATGCTTTTCTAGCTCAATGTTTATCAGAAAAGTTGCCAACAAATTGATTCTTCACAATACCAGCTCCCATTCGTTTCTTATATTAAAAAAAGGGTACAACAAACTCGAAAATGAAACAAAATTAATTTCGACAGTTTTTGCTGAGTTCGACAAACTTGAAAACGCACTCTAAAAAAATTTTTTATAAAAAAAATTTAAAATTAAAAAGAAGTTCATCCTAATTTGTTCATGTGTTTAAATTGGATCTCATGCAATCAAAGAGGAACTAAGTTTAGATAAAAACAATTCAAAGAAGTTTGAAAAAAGCCGTGAAAAGTTTATGCCGTTCCCAATACGAGATGAAACGAAACGGCTCGAATGAGAACTCAAATCTGAGCATAAATTGAAAAATATGAAAACACAAGATGGAACGAGCTCCATACTGGAGAAAACATTTCCGAACACCGATGATTTCAAAAAGATGCGACAGGAGCTATTCGATCTATTATTTTTAAAAAATCAAACCCAAAATGATTGTGATATTTGAAATACAGTCCAATTTGAATAACAGTGAAGCGAATTCAACAATTGACACTTGTAACAGCTCTATAATTAAAAACTACGCGAGCGTGTGAAGGTTGCAGGTCCTGAAAAAAACTCGACGATGAAAGACATCAAAGACTTGGCCTTTTTATACTGAGGTAATATTCATTCCAATGATGAATACTCAAAACACCAACTTAGAGTTAAATTTAACCCTGATTACACCAAAATTGCTTTGTTTGACACTGATTACCTTTTGTGAAACCAACCCTACAGGCGCTCCAGTATCACCAGCAACAGTTGTTATGATAATTTAAGGGTTATAATTAGCAACATCGACAAAACGCAGAAATTTCAGTCATAACATTCAATTGTATAGATACTCGTAAAGAAAAACTTCTTCCAAATTTCCGGTAAATTTTTGCTTGAAGATAATGCTTTTGTTTTTTTAAGCTTAACTTGTATCTCTCGGTTTGCAGTTAGTAATGATGAATAGTAGTTTGCAAAAACGAAGATACGGAAATCTTTTTTTTTTATATAGCTTTTGACAGTTTTTTCAAATAATAATAACGCTGTGCCTTTCTTGCGCACCTCAGGATTGAAATGGTGCCTGCTAAGTGCACCAATATTCTCATTTATCCTTAAAAATTTTTGTGTTTTTGTCAAAATCATTTTCGTTATGACTGCATAAACAATTTTAAAAACAAGAAGCAGGTGATTTTTTTCCAAAACCTGGTCCCTTGATAAAATATGAAAACATCACAGACAAATTAGAAAACTATCGGAAAATTATAAAAATCCTTCTTCTAAACTGTTAAAGTTTAAATAGTAAGCAAAATAAACATAAAGCTTTCATTAAACAAATTGGCGGTGAAACAATTTTCAATTTTTTAGAAACTTGTTTCATTGACTCAAATGACGAAAAACTATAGATAATGATCAGTTCAAAAATTGTCTCTTTTTATTCTAATGGATCCTACAAAAACTGCAAAAAAACTAACGGAAGGCGATATAAAACAATAATACAATAGTAAGAACTAATTTGAACCAAAAGCTATCTTCGAAATCCTCCATTTCCATTGATCTAAAATTAAAAATGGTTATTCATACAGAAGGTTGTGATTGCAAATCCATCCATCTTTGCCAAACTGTCCGTCCTTAAACCACAAGATTTGAGGAAAACCTGTAACAATAGCACCGTAATACATACCGACGGAAAGTAAAACTAGACTCTAACTAAATTTGACGGCATTCTGTTTTTTTGGCAAAAAACGCTCCAGTTAGCCCGGTCAATATACTCATCGAATTGGTAAGAGCAATCAAACTTGATTTACAAAAATTACAACAAAAGTAATTTATCTACATCATATCGACTCACTACGTGCTACAAATGGCATCATAACAACATAAAAATAGCCTCCAAGTTTTTTCATTAACCTGCTCCCTGAGGAGATGGCCTAAAATAAAATATCTTTTCTGACTTCTAGCGTCATTGTCTCAAATGAATATTTTTTTTCCTTAGGGTTAAAAAGTGTTGGAACGCATGACTGTCCTACCAAGCAGCAGAGTTAAGTTATCCTTTATGTCTCGTACCTTCCTGAATTTTAAGTGCTATTGTCCTGAATACTAAAATAAGGAAACCCGTTGCTAAGAAAAAAAATTCCTTCTCCGAGAGAGACTACCCAAGTTTCTAAATGTCATCACAAAGCGAAGAGTGCTCTTAGTTGAAAAAAAAATCATGCAGGCTGGAATATTTTTAAAAAGTTTTGAATATCTTCTCCTCTCAAGTTTCTCGAAATAGAAGTTATTTTCTGTAAAAACATTAACAAAATCACAATGCCAGTTCGTAATTGCAGATATAATAAGCTCAAAATAATAAGTTTTTCATTTATCAAGTTCCAATTTTAAGCTTAGTTATTTTGCTTGCTCATTTTGAGTTCTTACATACAAAACAATTCTAAGCTTTCATTTACTCTTTGTTGTACATCTTTCTGATATTTTTGTAGTTTAGAAGTGTTCTAAAACTTATCAACTCTTCTTATCGCCTTTTGCTTCTGCCATTCGTGTGTTGTTAATGCTCCATCTCCTCTTCCTGCGACATCGACTCTGCAATCTCGGTTTCGGTTTCAAGCAGCATATCAAAGTTCGTTCTCACGCTTTTCGAGGCACTCCTCCAACACCTCTGCTCTTCTACCATCTGTTTACAACAATGTGTAAGATCCAAAGTTTTCTCCCTGTTTCTGCAGAAGCTGTTGTGGAGGCACAACGTCACATTTCTTTCCATATCTTCCTTTAAAATTCCTTTCCTCTCTCTTCCATCACAATCAATTGTATTCAAGTTCCTCATTACTGCTGTGGTCATTGCATTCCGGTGTGTTGCGAAAGCTTGCTTGAAAGCTTCTGATCCTACGTCCAGTTGATGCAAAATGAACACTCTACTAAGCTTCTTCAAATGCAAACTAATACAACTAGGCTTTCATGATGGCTCTAAACCATTGTCCCAGTCACCTTGTGGCCCATATTGTTTTCACTTCCATCAGAATTTTCAAGATTTTATGCATTGACTCAAAAAAAATAAAATCTTTTCGACAATTAAGTGATTCCAACTGTTAAGTATAGACAATTAAGTGTCGGTGCTTGCTGTCGTTTGATCTCTCTTACTTGAGTTTTCAGACATCTAATCGCCACCATTAATTCGACTATTATTATCGTTACTGGCTGCGATGAGTCTGGTAAACCCATGGATAACAGCTTATCAGAGTACCAGATCAACACCAGATTACTACGGCCAGGGTACCACCCTATTTGTAACAAATAATGTCATGGGAACTCATCAAGCTTTATCATGATGGTCTTCCTGTGAATACTTCCACATATGTGAACTTCTAGTCCAGAAATTTTCACCCCAGTTTTCTGTTCCTAGCCAGGCAACTCTACATTTTCTTCAGTCTTTTCTCGGTTGCTCCTAGAGGCTGCGGTTAAAAAATTGTGTGGTAATGTCGCGCAAATTACAATCAGCATTGATAGGTCCCTTTGCACATTATTCGTCACTCGCAATATCACATCGTTGTTAGCTCTTGGGCACCATAATGGCTTCATTAAGTCCCAAACGCCAATCAAACTTGTTCTCAATAATTTATTTAAGAATCCCAATCCAAACTCCACTCTGATATCAGATTTTCCTATAAAAGGTGAAGTAACTCTTTCTTCTCTTACAGGTCCCAAATTGACCTGTTGACTGGAATTACTTCTTATTGTCGATATTCCGGACTTCCAGTATCTGAGTAACAATGCTCGTTCATAATCGAAGGAGCAATCAGGTATATCTTTGGGGATGAAAGGGTTATAGGCCATTTGAACGATTCCCGACACATAGTGGTACAACTTTCTGCTGATCGGCCAGGAGTATTTAACGTGAATCTGAGCTCTTTGTTGAAAAATCTTTTGATCTTGTCTATCTTCCTCAAGGGTTCTAGTTCCACTAGTTCCTTCATTTTCACTTTTAACGGCTTGCTCTGATGAATGTCCACGAGGGCCTGTAAGAGTAATTTTCTCTCTGTGTCGCAGACCTCTTTCAACAATCTCGCGCAGGTGTTCACTGCTGGTGCTGACATTTGTACAATAAAAATCTGACAAAACAAAAAGCGTCTCTGCGTTTCGAGCACGCCACTGCCACGCTCCTTCGTAAATTATCAAGCCTCTTAAATGCATCTTTAAGAGCATTTTCTCCTCCTTCGAACATTCCTTTCTTCCGAGTTATACTCCACCAACGTCAATCCCGCCATGCACTAGGTGAGTCAGATTGCATCGGTCCTGATATAGGGTAATGCCATTATTTCACGTACTTTCGGGTTCGTTATCATTTTTTTTCTCAAAGTGTCGTAACAATAATGTCTCAATCCGGCCATGAGAATAGGTGGCACCATTGCTATGTCCCTCATTTTCGGAGTGCTTTGCGAACTGTAATCACCATACCCCATGACGATAGCTTTCAGTTCTCATTTCTTTCCCGCTAAATTGGATAATCTTCGCAGGAGGTTCAGGATCCATATTCGTTTTTTCAGATCTTATTCCCATAACCTTGCTGTTCAATTTTAATTTATTGTTGCTAATTTTCTTAATATCTAATTTGAAGATACTAATCAGATACAATATTTTGTTATTGCTTTCTTGACGCGTCACTTTGAAGAGAATTTGTTTCACTCTCCTCTGTAGCGGAATCAATGAAAAACTCACTCATTCGTCCTTCACCTATGTCAAATTTCTCGAGAATCTCTTCCGTCAGTGGTCTATTGAGACCTGCTTTCAGCATCGATTGGGTCACGTAGCACTGTACTACCGTCCAGACGTCTTCCAAGAAAGCATCCGTACTAACGTCGAGATGTCGATTCGTTCCATAGCCATTTCTGTTTTCATGATCACGTCGGGCTGCGTTTTCTATCTTCCTCTTGCGAGATGATTTTGTTATTAGTCTTTTTGTTGTTTTTTCGACTTTACCAGGAGAACTGCTCTCCGGGACACTTTGATTTACTTTGACAAAGAGTGAGAGAGGTTCGACTGTAGAAGACTCATATTCCGCTGATTCTATCGTTACCGCTGCTGTCTCCATTTCCTCTTCATCAAGAATTTTTAAGTCCATGCCTGAAGAGCCATCCACTGATGGCTTGTCGTCGTCATCTTTTTTTGGTCCATCGGTTTTTTCACTGGACAATCCTGGTCCTTATTCTCTTGCTTGTTGTTCGTTATTTATGCCGAAGGTCCCTAATTGTTGTCTTCTGTCGCTTGAGCAGAGAGTTTTCGTAGTATCAACTCGCCAGCCTTTTTGTCCTTCGGCTCTTCTTGCCACGACTTCTTCACAGCCATCTCTTGTCAACAAACTTCCACTCGCTTTGAATTCTGCTCTAACATTTAAAACAACAAGCGCAGCTGCTTGAAAATCACATTTTCCTCTCATTAAGTTTGGTGCGATATTCAATTTAGCCCATAGTCATCGAATATTCCGTGGTTTGTAGTCGCGGCATTGCTCTTTCTGCTCCTGGTCGTTTTTTCCAAATTTGCAAATGGTGTATTGCAACGCGTCAGCAATGCGTCACCAAAACAAGAATCCATCGAATCAGTGAACTTCGCCATTTTTATCTCATTAATTTTATACGCTCTCAGTCGTCGTGCCTATACTATGGAGTCTCCTCCAAGCAACAGTCTTCGAATGAGAGAAAACTCTGATGCTTCTTCATGTAACCTCTCAAAATCATCCCAAATTTTTAATTCTTTCCTCACTCTCTGATACGCTGCTAGGAGTCTGAGGATTCTCGTTGTATCGCCGTTTGTCTTATGATAGGCATCGGGTAACCTAGCAAAACAAGGAAGGTAGTGCGAAGGGGTATAGATGAGAAGTAGTGGCCTTCGGTAACAATTTAGTGACCAGGCAGAACAATTTAGTGACCTAGCAAAACATGGAAGGTAGTGAGAAGGGGTATCGATGAGAAGTAGTGGCCTTCGGTAATTTTTTATCTGAACCTGCAAGCATGATATAGTGTCAAAAACCTGATAAGCCGACACAAAAAAAACTAGAAACATTTTTCGGTAAGACAGCATAGACCATTGAAAAACTTGGATGTTAGGCCAGTCAGAATTTGAGATGAAGTGTTTTTGCCGCAGTGGGTGCGGGAAATCTTAACTTTTGGACCAAAACATCCGGTACGAGACAAATTCAATGAAAATCACTTCCTTGCGGATATTGATAGATTTTTTGTCTAAACTGAACTTACATAGAATACTCGGAGAAAATTTATGTCAAATTGAAGCAGCTTCAAAGAGATATGGTAAGAAATAGACCACCTCTGACAAAGGCGTTGAAAAAGCCAGAAAGTACTTGCAGGACAACGGTCTTCTGGCAAGGCCGTTTGATAAGGGGGTTGGTTTTTGTGTAATGACAAAGGAGACATATGAGAAGAAACTGCAAGATTCATTACAGGTAGAACAATTTAGTGACCTAGCAAAACATGGAAGGTAGTGAGAAGGGGTATCGATGAGAAGTAGTGGCCTTCGGTAATTTTTTATCTGAACCTGCAAGCATGATATAGTGTCAAAAACCTGATAAGCCGACACAAAAAAAACTAGAAACATTTTTCGGTAAGACAGCATAGACCATTGAAAAACTTGGATGTTAGGCCAGTCAGAACTTGAGATGAAGTGTTTTTGCCGCAGTGGGTGCGGGAAATCTTATTTTTTGGACCAAAACATCCGGTACGAGACAAATTCAATGAAATTCACTTCCTTGCGGACATTGATAGTTTTTTGTCTGAACTGAATTTACATAGAATACTCGGAGAAAATTTATGTCAAATTGAAGCAGCTTCAAAGAGATATGCTACGAATGTGAAACAGACCACCTCTGACAAAGGCGTTGAAAAAGCCAGAAAGTACTTGAAGGAAAACGGTCTTCTGGCAAGGCCGTTTGATAAGGGGGTGGGTTTTTGTGTAATGACAAAGGAGGCATATGAGAAGAAACTGCAAGATTCATTACAGGCAGAACAGTTTAGTAGTGAGAAGAAGAATCCGACAGACAGCGTGATAAAAAAAAACTGAAAAAGACATAGGCAAAGAATTACTCGCCATGAAAAAAGCACGAGATTAACGAAGCGCTGTATATTAGGTTAAGATCAACTAGGCTGCATGGAAAGCAAAAACGCGCAAACAAGGCACACCACTTTGCCCCTTCCTTTGTTTTCATGGTAGCTCATATGACCCCCTAAATAAATCATTGGTAAAATACTTTGATCAAATTGAGGGGGCAAACATAGAAACTAACACTCAAACGTGCCAGGGAGATCTTGGAGAAATTAGAGTTGGACTCTGATCAGAGTATAATCTCCCTTGATGGAAAGACTTTATACACTAATATCCTGCTCAAGGAAGCTGTTGAAATAGCCCTGAAGAGATTATATGAGCAAATCAATCATCCGGAAAAATCTCGCAAGGCTATGAAAAAACTACTAAATTTGGCAGTGAGTAAGGTACACTCTGAATGCAATGGTTTGTGGTATGTACAAAAAGATGGTTTAACAATTGGCGCCTCCCTTGCATTGAGACTGGCCAATTTGTGGCTCAAAGATTACGAACATGCATTAATGAAAGGACTGCCAAAATTGAATGTGCTAAATGAGGATAACAAGGAAGTCTGCCCTGGATGTGAGAAAAAGGTGACAGATTGAACTAAAGGGGTAGAATGCGAAGCTTCTTTGATTTGGTACCACTTAAATTTTGGTAAGATATCGGGATCCAAATACGCAGACATCGCTGAAAAAATTTGGTATTGCATGCTTTGCAAACAACACTAAGAAGCATATCGGAATGAGAGTGGTGTTATACTTTTGTGGATGACATAGTTAGAACTGTCAAGGGCGATCCTGAGCTAGTCCTCGAGGCTGCAAATAAGTTGCATCCAAACTTGCAGTTCACCAAAGAAGAACTTAATAGTAACTGTAATTTGGCTTTTTTGGATTTAAATGTCTTTTTGGAACGTGGACTCAGGAAAAAGGTCACATGAAGGTGGTACCAAAAATCCACTGATACCTATACCATTCTGAATTTTAGAGGATGCGTACCTTTTCAAAAGAAAAGAAACGTTAAATAAGGGACTGTTCATAGGGTTTTCAAAAGTACCTCAGCATGGTAAATTTTTGACCGGGCATTGGAAAAAAATCGGAAACAACGGATTGAAAATCAATATCCGAAAAATTGATCCGGACAGGGTAGTTTTTGAAACCCTTAACAAGATCTTTGAGAGAAAGACAAAATTAGATTTGACGGCATCAGAACCGAGAAATGATAAATGGTTGAGAGACTCACACCCCTTTTACAATGCAACATCGAGGCAATCCAGCTCAATTGTTAGCTGCAAAGATACGGCAAATATTCGGGGTACAAATAATTTTTACAAAAAGAAAATTGAAAACATGCTTGCAATCCCTCAAAACTTTCTTTGCTTGTGAATTGAGATCCAAAGTGGTGGGTGTATAAGCTTACATGTAGTGGATGTAACTCCACCCATGTTAACCAGACACTCCGACATTTAGCCACGAGGGTCGGTGAACACCGCAAAGAGGACTCCCCAGTAGGGAAACACTTATTCGAATTTATTCAGGAGGTAGGTGGTACTGCTGAGCTGAAGTCAGAGATTATAGACCAAACAGCCAACACTCAGAAGCTACTCACACTAGAGGTTTTGCATATTTGGAGGGAGAGGCCGAGAATCAACACACGTGATGACTTCAAGAGCCGGGAATTAACAGTAAAACTATAGTCCCCGTATAACATGGCTAAGTTTTAAAACACTGACATGTCAGCATCGAAAGTACTCTCAAATCAAAACTTTAAAACAATGAAAGAACAAAAAATTAAAAAATCTCAGAAATTTACAGTAAAAACTTACCAAAGATTACGTAACTATTATGTAATTACAGTTGTTGAAATTTGATTGGTCAAAAAGTTTCAGAGCCTCTTTAGACATTTTTATCGTTTTTCAGATCTTTGATTGTTCTGTAATTATTATTTTAAAAAATCTTAATCCTGATGACGCACAAGATTTGCGCAAACGCTTGAAATAACTGTTTAATATTCTTATAACCTTATAACTCTACTCTGAGCTCAACGTGAATCAGAAAAATTGCCAATAAATTGATTCTTTACAATATCAGCTCCCATTTGTTTCTTATATTAAAAAAAGTGTACAACCAACTCGAAAATGAGACAAAAATTAAGTTCGACAGTTTTTGCTGAGTTCGACAAACTTGAAACAGCACTCTAAAAAAAAATTTTTTTAAATTTTAAAATTAAAAAGAAGTTCATCCTAATTTTTTCATGTGTTTAAATTGGATCTCATGCAAACAAAGAGGAACTAAGTTTAGATAAAAACAATTCAAAGAAGTTTGAAAAAATCCGTGAAAAGTTTATGCCGTTCCCAATAAGAGATGAAACGAAACGGCTCGAATGAGAACTCAAATCTGAGCATAAATTGAAAAATATGAAAACACATGATGGAACGAGCTCCACACTGGAGAAAAAATGTCAAACACCGATGATTTCAATAACATCCGACAGGAGCTATTCGTTCTATTATTTAAAAAAAAATGAAACCCAAAATGATTGTGATATTTGAAATACAGTCCAATTTGAATAACAGTGAAGCGAATTCAACAATTGACACTTGTAACAGCTCTATAATTGAAAACTACGCGAGCGTGTGAAGGTTGCAGGTCCTGAAATAAACTCGACGATGAAAGACATCAAAGACTTGACCTTTTTATACTGAGGTAATATTCATTTCAATGATGAATACTCAAAACACCAACTTAGAGTTAAACTTAACCCTGATTACACCAAAATTGTTTGTGTGACTCTGATTACCTTTTGTGAAACCAACCCTACAGGCGCCCCAGTATCACCAGCAACAGTAGTTATGATAATTTAAGGGCTATAATCAGCAACATCGACAAAACGCAGAAATTCCAGTCATAACATTCAATTGTATAGATACTCGTAAAGAAAAACTTCTTCAAAATTTCCGGTAATTTTTTGCTTGACGATAATGCTTTTGTTTTTTTTAATCTTAACTTGTATCTCTCGGTTTGCAGTTAGTAATGATGAATAGTAGTTTGCAAAAACGAAGATACGGAAATCTTTTTTTTTAATATAGCTTTTGACAGTTTTTTCAAACAAAAAAAACGCTGTGCCTTTCTTGCGCACCTCAGGATCGAAATTGAAGCCTGCTAAGTGCGCCAATATTCTCATTTATCCTTAAAAATGTTGTGTTTTTGTCATAATCATTTTCGTTATGACTGCAAAAACAATTTTAAATACAAAAAGCAGGTGATTTTCATCCAAAACCTGGTCCCTTGATAAAATATGAAAACATCACAGACAAATTAGAAAACTATCGGAAAATCATAAAAATCCTTCTTCTAAACTGTTAAAGTTTAAACAGTAAGCAAAATAAACATAAAGCTTTCATGAAGCAAATTGGCGGTGAAACAATTTCAATTTTTTAGAAACTTGTTTCATTGACTCAAATGACGAAAAACTATAGATAATGATCTGATCAAAAATTGTCTCTTTTTGTTCTAATGGATCCTTTAAAAACAGCAAAAAAATAACGGAAGGCGATATAAAACAATAATACAAAAGTACCAACTAATTTGAACCAAAAGCTGAAGCAAGAGCTTGCTATAACCCTAGATTATGCACAATCCCCATTTCTAACCTGATCTTATTAGGAGTCTACAACCTAAATTACTTGGAAGCAGATGGGAAGCTCCACGTGACACATAATTGATACCGTATAACCTTGATGTTGTTAACAAAAACAATAACAACACATTCAAAAACCCTAATAGACTATATACTCAATGAATGCAGGTTAAAAGACCCATCAAACGGGTAATTTTTATCCGCCTTCAAATAAAACAGACCACCTACTCAAAGTTTCCATGTTTGAGCTCATGTGGTTCAATCAGTTGTTTTTTAAATCAAACGCACGGTATATGACAAAACCTATTTGAACCCAGATTTGAATCAATTTTGAATTCAATTTTGAATTCGATAAAATAAAATGAGCGCCAAATTTCAAGAGTAAGAGCAAATTTCAGCTCCAATGGGCTCGACAAAGCTATGGCTAAAGCTGTACGAAACAGTACCAGCCAATGTTCAGAAAACTAGTTATCGCACGTTACAACGTGAGCTCGTTAAAAGCAGCATCGGAAAGAGCAAAATCGAAAAGAAGATGGCAAAATCGAAAAAAATCACAACCTTTTGTATGGTTAACCATTTTTAATTTTAGATCACTGGAAACGGAGGATTTCGAAGATAGCTTACAGTCGTGAATATTTTCTGCGCATTGGTGACATTGCGCCTTTTTCTTCCTAATGTCGACTGTGATTCACTTGACATTAGACCATCAAGGTGGGTAGTAATCAGGTAATTCAATCTAAGAATGAGTTAGTTTGATGAATAATGTATACTAAGCGAAGTTGTAACGGGTAGTGCAAAACTGTTTTTTATCGGGTAGTTTCAATTGAATAGTCAGTTAAGGTAATTGATGAATAGTGTGTTCTAAGGCAAATTAGTTAGTGGGCTCAATTTCTAGTTGCAACTGAATGACTTTCACTAATATTTTCGGGTAAATGCATTTCAAGAATGGATTTAAGGCAAACTTGTGTTGCGTGAGTCAATTTTTTGTTTTCTAAACGGGCGGCTTGATTTCTTCCAACAATTCGAATATATATTTTTTCAAAATTTTTAATCAAAAAAATAGCCACCTAAACTCGATTTTCTCTTAGCCGAAAAGCAGTCGCTGAAAAAATTAATGGTTTGTATAATAAATATTGAAGAAATCATTTTTCCTATTTTAGTATGAAGGAAACATTTTGTTCATTAAAAATCTAGGACTAAAAATGAATTGTATGTCAATTGCTGAAAAAACAATTACTGAGCAAAAAGCATAGAAGGTTCCGACCATTAACTGAAAGTGAAGATCAAATTAGTGTAGTTTTTTCAGCGGGGTGTGATTAATTCATCTGATTGAAGAAAAAAAAATTGAGCATGCTCGGTAGTTATAGTAAATTAAGCAAATTGAAAAAAACTGTAGAAAAATGACTAGAAATACAAAAAATGTTGTAGAAATTTATTCAATTTTCCAAAAAAACTTTCACTATTTTTGCAGAAACTTTTCAATCCCAAATAATAGCTACAAAAAGCAGTAAAAAAAAATCTTGACTCAACCAAAGATAAAAATTTAAGGCCTTATTTAAGCATAAGTAAACTTTTGTAAGCCTGTAAGCCTTTAAACTATTTTTATCAACTAATTTTTCACTGTCAGTCAAATCACATTTGAAAGGGTTTTAAATTGATATATCATCGACTCATTCCGATGATTGTTGGTGATATCTAATTTGCTAAAGAAAAAGAAACAAGTACAGCAATTTACTGTTTAAGTAGCACAGAATAATCCGATCATTAAAAAAATTAGAAGAAAAAGTTTTTAGTTTTTATGCGTGGTGTGATAAAATGATGTGATCTGACGTAAACTTTTTATTTAGTCATGCTCAATAATTATAGTACAATTGGCAAGCAAGACAACAGTTTTTGATGAAAGCGACCAGAAAAACCAAAAAAAACATGTTTAAAAAATTTTTTGAAAGTCATTTTTTCCCCCAATTTTTGAGGTTTTTGAGGTTTTTTCACTTTTTGAATTTTGAGGTTTTTGATTCTAAATCAAAGCAGTAAAAATCTTCAAAAGTTAAGTATCGTTGAGTAAAATTAAAAACAAGCTATTATAAATGGCCAAAAATGAGACGAAAACTGGACAAAAAACAAAAATTTCAAATCGGTTTTTCTCGTCTGGAAACTTAACAGTTTTGGAAATTTTTTAATGTGGTTAGAATCACGAATGAAAGGTATTTATTATGATACATCACTCAGCCCAGTGCGATGATTGATTTTTTGTAGTACATAATTTTGTTTGCGAAACATTAAGAAAAAAAGCTACTAAAAATCAGAATACAAAGTTGCTACCATTTTCAATGGTCGAAGCAAGAAGGATAGCCGGTGACTGTGCAAGTAGCCTTAAATGTTCCGACCAAATCTAAAAAAAACGAATCACGAGTGAAAAGATTGTGATATGATATATCACTAGGTCTGTTTAAATAATTGTTTTTTGTTTTTGGTACCTGATTTATGTAAAATCAGAAGGTCAAAAGTATCCTAGTTACCGCGGTTGCAGTCAGGAGTCCCTTCGTCACGTATTCCCGGCAAAATCCTTGGCATTTTCTAGATATGAAAATGATAATGATAAAATAGGATGTCAAGTGTTGATGTCCTTACAATTAAAATCGATACGGGTTACGTTTCTTCAATAAGGACACGCGACTCGACACGAGAAAATATAATATACAATTGCTACAAATAGAAGAATTCGTCGAAAATTATTTTGTTAATTTTTGTTCCGAGTACGCAACCGGCGTTCGCAATCTGTATTGCCAGGGAGATTCTCTGTTTTAAAAAGCTGCCTGCTCTGGGTTCCTCAGTGCATATGCTTAGGTTCTTACAAATTGCTCAAAAAAATTTCCGTTCCGTGCTGGGTCCGGCCGCGCCCTGAATCTCAAAAGCTAGCGGTTGAAAAAATTACTCAAGATCTACTAGATCTTTTTACTTGTCATTTTTTTGCTCTTCCGATTCAGAGGCAGCCGTACCTGGGTTACAAACAGACTCGGCACTAATCCTACCAGGAGCTAAGAAGTATACTACCGTTACATTCAACAAATGCTGCTTAGCAACAGCCCATGGAACGAGCGTCAAACCGTCTGGTCGCTTCGGATCGGTCTTGTAGAGGTATCGTGGTTCTAAAACAGACGGAAAGTGAGTAGAAGATAAACTCTGCTTTATAAGGGCATACAGGTTTGAATGCCTAGAGAATCTCCTTGCACTTTTGAGGCAAGAAAGACCTCACAAGCATTTATGCCGTTCGCATATTTTTGAGCCTAATCGAAGTCCTATTGCAATTCTGAGTTGTTGGTTTGACGTTTCCTCACACGCATTTGTGCCGTTCGCATGTTTTTGAGCCTAATCGAAGTCCTATTGCAATTCTGAGTTGTTGGTTTGACATTTTTAACCTTAAATTTTTGCACGGGATGACGTTCAACCACTGGGAACCAAATCTATCTTGGAACGCGTTGAATCTTTTTACGTCTGTTGGTTTGAGTTGTAAAATCAAGTCTGCAATTTCGACTCAAGATATGACTCAATCCAATTTTTTTACATTTAATTTTCCGGAGACATTTCAATTTTTCCAAGTTCAAACCACCGTTTAAATGCATCATTATAGGTTCCATCCGCATGCTCCAAACCAACGATTTTGTTTAAGGCGTTTTTTGCTCCTACTGCTGAGGCTTACAAAGCGGGTTAAGCTAGTAGACGTGCGAAAGAAACCCCCAAACTACCTTCGGCTGCCGGGAAAACTGCTCGTAAAAACTGGTTATCATCCATTTCTGATAAGTGACCTTGCATAACGAATTTCTTAAAACGAGGATTATTTTTTGTTATTATTTTGGGGCGTATTTTATTCAAATGTTTTAAAATTGAATTATACTGTGTACTCGCAGTCGGTCCCAAAAAAAAGTTTGCACTTTTCAGTGTTCAAGCTCATGCCGTAAACTTGTTCCAATTTCAGACTGTTTTTGGGGTCCCGGAGTACTATCTTATAGTCGTCGGCCAAATTTCCATCATCTAATTACCAGATGTTTATTTTCGATTCCAACTGTTCGACTAGTGTCTAAATTGTTTCCGCAAAATAGGCTGGGGCTTCAATATCACCTTGCTGTAGTTCCATCTTCTGAAATTATGACAGAGCTTCCGTAAAAAAGGTAACTAGGTTTACTATGCGCGCAATGGGTGTAATTATACAATTCGGGGCGATTTGAAAAAGCATGGATCAGCATTGTTTCTCCATTAAGAGAATTAAAAGCATTCTTAAAATCTAGTTTTAAAAAACAGTGCGTTTTGTATTGTCGTCGCGTTCAATTGGGTTTCGAAACGAGTGTGCAGCTATGTCTGCTCCTAGTTTGGTACCGCATCCCACCTGTACGTTTCCGAAAAAGTATTGTTGCTCGGAGAGGGCCTTGCTTCCAGCACATTTAGACGCGATACGTCTCAGCGTGTTGTCAATGGCAATCGGTCTCAACCCTCCGTCTAACTTTATGAGGGCGACAAGCTTTGCGCCAATAAAGAAAGGTCTTAGGGGTTCGGGTATTTTGCCATCTCCAATGAGGTTTGTCAACTTGGTATGCGATTTCAGAAAGTTAAGTCCTGCACTGCCATTTGACTTACTTACAAGATCTTTAAGATTTCGAGGAACTATTTTATTAGGACCTGCTGCTGATCCGTTCGGAAAGGTTATTATCGCTTTGCATAGGGCGAATTCGGTTACAAAAAAACTATGTGTTTTTTTTTTGGATTTGTAGCTGCAAATTTGGCTCGCTGAGTGTGCTTAGACAAGAGTTATCGATAGTTATTAGTTGAAAAAGGAGCAATTTTGTCATCCGAAGCAGCAAGCCTTATCCCTCCCTTTATATTTCCTTCATCGAGCTTACTACTTATTAGCTTTAATCTCCGCTCGAGGTCACTCAGTGGCGGGCTTGAAATTTGGGGATGGGGTTCTGGAAGTGACACTCCATTTGCTCGAATTTTTTTGATTATTCGTCTACTTCGTCTACTTCTCCTACTTCTTTTCGGTTGCCTCAAAAAAACAAGAACGACGTTAAAAAAATAGTCACTTTGTAACATCTTCTGAATTGTAGAAAATGTCATTTATTTTGTCCGATAGACTTTCCACCAAGGGAACACGTGAGTTTTTTGGTACTCTCTTGAGTACTCGGACATTTGAGATGGCTTTATTAACATAATTGTCTAGGACTTAATCATTACCTATTGTTGTTTCTATAAAAAGAGTATACATCAACGCATAAAGGACATTGAAACCATTGGGTTTTCTTGGAGTCGCTAAGAGAAAGATTTACACAACTGATATGATACCAACTAGAACAACAATCACATCCCATCCAATTTGTCAGCCCTGAAGGTTTTAAGCAATCTTTGCTTGTACACTCTTTGTTGTTTTTCCTCATCTTGACGCAGCATAAAGCTTAAAAAAAAGGAATTTGAATGGACTTTAGGGGACTGAACTAACCCATGATAAGCGGTTAGTGGGAATTTCATGTATCAGCAAATAAAAAAAAGACAATTCAATTAATTTATTTTGTCAAATCGAATTACAAAAATCAAAAACAAGGAACAATCTCAGCCGAGCTGAAGAAAAACAAGAAAACACACCCGAACTTTTTTACAAATGGTCTGAACAAAGAGAAACTTTTTCTGATCTTACTTTGAATCCTTGATTCCTTATTTCGCGTGCCTGATAACGGTGTTTTTTCGGATCAAGCGGTGGACAATTTTCAATTGAGACTCCTGAGATCTGAGATAAGCCATGCAAATACGGATTGGGTTAGGGCATCGGGTAACCTAGCAAAACAAGGAAGGTAGTGAGAAAGGGTATAGATGAGAAGTAGTGGCCTTCGGTAATTTTTTTATCTGAACCTGCAAGCATGATGTAGTGTCAAAAACCTGATACTTCGACACAAAAAAAAACCTTGAAAAACTTTTCGGTAAGACAGCATAGACCATTGAAAAACTTGGATGTTAGGTCAGTCAGAATCTTAGATGAAGTGTTTTTTCCGCAGTGGGTGCGGGAAATTTTAACTTTTGGACCAAAACATCCGGTACGAGACAAATTCAATGAAATTCACTTCCTTGCGGATATTGATAGTTTTTTGTCTGAACTGAATTTACATAGAATACTCGGAGAAAATTTATGTCAAATTGAAGCAGCTTCTAAGAGATATGCTACGAATGTGATTCAGACCACCTCTGACAAAGCGTTGAAAAAGCCAGAAAGTACTTGAAGGACAACGGTCTTCTGGCAAGGCCGTTTGATAAGGGGGTGGGTTTTTGTGTAATGACATAGGAGGCATATGAGAAGAAACTGCAAGATTCATTACAGGCAGAACAATTTAGTGAGAAGAAGAATCAGACAGACAGCGTGATCAAAAAATTTGAAAAATACATAGGCAAAGAATTACTCGCCAAGAAAAAAAGCACGAGATTAACGAAGCGCTGTATATTAGGTTAAGATCAACGGGGGCGCAGCCGGCTAGGCTGTATGGATAGCAAAACACACAAACAAGGCACACCACTTTGTATCTTCCTTTGTTTTCATGGTAGCTCATATGACCCCCTAAATAAAACATTGGTAAAATACTTTGATAAAATTGAGGGGGCAAACATAGAAACTAACACTCAAACGGCCACGGAGATCTTGGAGAAATTAGAGTTGGACTCTGATCAGAGTTTAATCTCCCCTGATGGAAAGACTTTATACACTAATGTCCCGCTCAAGGAAGCTGTTGAAATAGCCCCGAGGAGATTATATGAGCAAATCAATCCTTCGGAAAAATCTCGCAAGGCTATGAAAAAACTACTAAATTTGGCAGTGAGTAAGGTACACTCTAAATGCAATGGTTTGTGGTATGTACAAAAAGATGGTTTAACAATTGGCGCCTCCCTTGCATCGAGACTGGCCAATTTGTGGCTCAAAGAATACGAACACGCATTAATGAAAGGACTACCAAAATTGACTGTGCTAAATGAGGGTAACAAGGAAGTCTGCCATGGATGTGAGAAAAAGGTGACAGATTGAACTAAAGGGGTAGAATGCGAAGATTCTGTGAATTAGTACCACTTAAAAAATGGTAAGATATCGGGATCCAAATACGCAGACATCGCTGAAACAATGTGGTATTGCCTGCTTTGCAAACAACAACAACATGAAGCATATCGGAATGAGAGTGGTGTTAAACTTTTGTGGATGACATAGTTAGAACTGTCAAGGTCGATCCTGAGCTAGTCCTCGAGGCTGCCAATAAGTTGCATCCAAACTTGCAGTTCACCAAAGAAGAACTTAATAGTAACAGTAATTTGGCTTTTTTGGATTTAAATCTCTTTTTGGAACACGGACTCAGGAAAAAGGTCACATGACGGTGGTACCGAAAACCCACTGATACCTATACCATTCTGAATTTTAGAGGCTGCGTACCTTTTCAAAAGAAAAGAAACGTTAAATAAGGGACTGTCCATAGGGTTTTCAGAAGTACCTCAGGATGGTAAATTAATGCCCGGGCATTGGAAAAAAATCGGAAACAACGGATTGAAAATCAATATCCGAAAAATTGATCCGGACAGGGTAGTTTTGAAACCCTTAACAAGATCATTGAGAGAAAGACAAAATTAGATTTGACGGCATCAGAACCGAGAAATGATAAATGGTTGAGAGACTCACACACCTTTTACAATGCAACATCGAGGCAATCCAGCTCAACTGTTAGCTGCAAAGATACGGCAAATATCCGGGAAACAAATGATTTTTACAAAAAGAAAAATGAAAACATGCTTGCAATCCCTCAAAACTTCCTTTGCTTGTGAATTGAGATCCAAAGTGGTGTATGAGCTCACATGTAGTGGATGTAACTCCACCTATGTTAACCAGACAGTCCGACATTTAGCCACGAGGGTCGATGAACACCGAAAAGAGGACTCCCCAGTAGGGAAACACTTATTCGAATTTAATCAGGAGGTAGGTGTACTGCTGAGTTAAAGTCAGAGATTATAGACCAAACAGCCAACACTCAGAAGCTACTCACACTAGAGGCTTTGCATATTTGGAGGGAGAGGCCGAGAATCAACACACGCGATGACTTCAAGAGCCGGGAATTAACAGTAAAACTATAGTCCCCGTATAACATGGCTAAATTTTAAAACACTGACATTTCAGCATCGAAAGTACTCTCAAATCAAAACTTTAAAACAATGAGAGAACAAAAAATTAAAAAATCTCAGAAATTTACAGTAAAAACTAACTAATGATTACGTAACTATTATGTAATTACAGTTGTTGAAGTTTGATTGGTCAAAAAAGTTCAAGTTTTTTTTAGACATTTTTATCGTTTTTCAGATCTTTGTTGTCGCGAACAGTGCTCTTAGTTGAAAAAAAATCATGCAGGCTGGAATATTTTAAAAAAGTTTTTAAAATCTTCTCCTCTCTAGCCTTTCGAAATAGAAGTTATTTTCTCAAAAAACATTAACAACATAATAATGCCAGTTCGTAATTGCAGATATTTTAAGCTCAAAATAATAAGTTTTTCATTTATCAAGTTCCAATTTTAAGCTTAGTTATTTTGCTTGCTCTCTTTGAGTTTTTACATACAAAACAGTTCTAAGCTTTCATTTACTCTTTGTTGTACATCTTTCTGATATTTTTGTAGTTTAGAAGTGTTCTAAAACTTTTAAACTCTTCTTATCGCCTTTTGCTTCTGCCATTTGTGTGTTGTTAATGCTCCATCTCCTCTTCCTGCGACATCGACTCTGCACTCTCGGTTTCGGTTTCAAGCAACATATCAAAGTTCGTTCTCACGCTGTTCGAGGCACTCCTCCAACACCTCTGCTCTCCTACCATCTGTTTATAACAAGGTGTAAGATCCAAAGTATTCTCCCTGTTTCTGCAGAAGCTGTTGTGGAGGCACAACGTCACATTTCTTTCCATATCTTCCTTTAAAATTCCTTTCCTCTCTATTTCAAACAATCAATTGTATTCAAGTTCCTCATTAATGCTGTGGTCATTGCATTCCGGTGTGTCGCGAAACCTTGCTTGAAAGCTTCTGATCCTACGTCCAGTTGATGCAAAATGAACATTCTACTAAGCTTCTTCAAATGCAAACTCATACAACTAGGCTTTCATGATGGCTCTAAACCATTGTCCCAGTCACCTTGTGGACCATATTGTTTTCACTTCCATCAGAAGTTTTGAGATTTTATGCATTGACTCAAAAAAATTAAAATCTTTTCGACAATTAAGTGATTCCAACTGTTATCAGTCGGTGCTTGCTGTCGGTTGATCTCTCTTACTTGAGTTTTCAGACATCTAATTGCCATCATTACTTCGACTATTGTAATCGTTACTGGCTGCGATGAGTCTGGTAAACCCATGGATAACAGCTTATCAGAGTACCAGATCAACACCAGACTACTACGGCCAGGGTACCACCATATTTAAAACAAATAATGTCATGGGAACTAATCAAGCTTTATCATGATGGTCTTCCTGTGAATACTTCTACATATGTGACGTTCTAGTCCAGAAATTTTCACCCCTGTTTTTTGTTCCTAGACAGGCAACTCTATATTTTCTTCAGTCTTTTCTCGGTTGCTCCTAGAGGCTGCGGTTAATAAATAATATATGGTGTTAATGTCGCGCAAATTTACAATCAGTATTGATAGGTCCCTTTGCACATCATTCGTCACTCGCAATATTACATCGTTGTTAGCTCTTGGCTTCATTAAGTCCCAAACGCCAATCAAACTTGTTCTCAATAATTTATCTAAGAATCCCAATCCAAACTCCACTCTGATATCAGATTTTCCTATAAAAGGTGAAGTCACTCTTTCTTCTCTTACAGGTCCCAAATTGATCTGTTGACTGGCAATACTTCTTATCGTCGATATTCCGGACGTCCAGTATCTGAGTAACAAAGCTGGTTCATAATCGAAGTAGCAATCAGGTATATCTTTGGGGATGAAAGGGTTATAGGCCATTTGAACAATTCCCGACACATAGTGGTACAACTTTTTGCTGATCGGCCAACAGTATTTTACGTGAATCTGAGCTCTTTGTTGAAAAATCTTTAGATCTTGTCTATCTTCCTCAAGGGTTCTAGTTCCAGTAGTTCGTTCATTTTAACTTTTAACGGCTTGTTCTGATGAATGTCCACGAGGGCCTGTAAGAGTAATTTTCTCTGTGTGTCGCAGACCTCTTTCAAGAATCTCGCGCAGGTGTTCACTGCTGGTGCTGACATTTGTTCAATAAAAATCTGACAAAACAAAAAGCGTCTCTGCGTTTCGGGCACGCCACTGCCGCGCTCCTTCGTAAATTATCAAGCCTCTTAAATGCATCTTTAAGAGCATTTTCTCCTCCTTCGAACTCTTCCTTTCTTCCGAGTTATACTCCACCATCGTCAATCCCGCCATGCACTAGGTGAGCCAGATTGCATCGGTCCTGATATAGGGTAATGCCATCATTTCACGTACTTTTAGGTTCGTTATCATTTTTTTTCAAAGTGTCGTAACAATAATGTCTCAATCCGGCCATGAGAATAGGTGGCACAATTGCTATGTCCCTCATTTTCGGAGTGCTTTGCGAACTGTAATCACCATACCCCATGACGATAGCTTTCAGTTCTCTTTTTTTTTCTTTCGCTAAGTTGGATAATCTTCGCAGGAGGTTCAGGATCCATATTCGTTTTTTCAGATTTTATTCCCATAACCATGCTGTCCAATTTTATTTTCTTGTTGCTTTTTTTCTTAATAACTAATTTCAAGATACTAATCAGATACAATATTTTGTCGTTGCTTTCTTGACGCGTCACTTTGAAGAGAATTTGATTCACTCTCCTCTGTAGCGGAATCAATGAAAAACTCACTCATTCGTCCTTCACCTATGCCAAATTTCTCGAGAATTTCTTCCGTCAGTGGTCTATTGAGACCTGCTTTCAGCATCGATTGGGTCACGTAGCACTGTACTACCGTCCAGACGTCTTCCAAGAAAGCATCTGTACTAACGTCGAGATGTCGATTCGTTCCATAGCCATTTCTGTTTTCATGATCACGTCGGGCTGCGTTTTGTATCTTCCTCTTGCGAGATGATTTTGTTATTAGTCTTTTTGTGGTTTTTTCGACTTTACCACGGTAACTGCTCTCCGGGACACTTTGATTTACTTTGACAAAGGGTGAGAGAGGTTCGACTGTAGAAGACTCATATTCTGCTGGTTCTATCGTTACCGCTGCTGTCTCCACTTCCTCTTCATCAAGAAATTTAAAGTCCATGCCTGAAGAGCAATCCACTGATGCGTTGTCATCGTCATCTTTTTCTGATCCATCGGTTCTTTCACTGGACAATCTTGGTCCTTATTCTTTTGCTTGTTGTTCGTTATTTATGCCGAAGGTCCCTATTTGTTGTCTTCTGTCGCTTGAGCAGAGAGTTTTCGTAGTATCAACTCACCAGCCTTCTTGTCCTTCGGCTCTTCTTGCATCACCACGACTTATTCACAGCCATCTCCTGTCAACAAACTTCCCCTCGCTTTGAATTCTGCTCTAACATTTAAAACAACAAGCGCAGCTGCTTGAAAATCACCTTTTCCTCTCATTATGGTTGGTGCGATATTCAATTTAGCCCATCGTCATCAAATATTCCGTGCTTTGTAGTCGCGGCATTGCTCCTTCTGCTCCTGGTCGATTTTTCCAAATTTGCAAATGGTGTATTGCAACGCGTCAGCAATGCGTCAGCAAAACAAGAATCCTTCAAATCAGTGAACTTCGCCATTTTCCTCTCATTAATTTTATACGCTCTCAGTCGTCGTGCCTATACTACGGAGTCTCCTCCGAGCAACAGTCTTCGAATGAGAGAAAATTCTGATGCTTCTTCATGTAACCTCTCAAAATCATCCCAAATTTTTAATTTTTTCCTCACTCTCTGATACGCTGCTAGGAGTCTGGGGATTCTCGTTGTATCGCCGTTTGTCTTATGATAGGCATCGGGTAACATAGCAAAACAAGGAAGGTAGTGAGAAGGGGTATAGATGAGAAGTAGTGGCCTTCGGTAATTTTTTATCTGAACCTGCAAGCATGATGTAGTGTCAAAAACCTGATAAGCCGACACACAAAAAAACTTGAAAATTTTTTCGGTAAGACAGCATAGACCATTGAAAAACTTGGATGTTAAGTCAGTCAGATTCTTAAATGAAGTGTTTTTGCCGGAGTGGGTGCGGGAAATCTTAACTTTTGGACCAAAACATCCGGTACGAGACAAATTCAATGAAAATCACTTCCTTGCGGATATTGATAGATTTTTTGTCTGAACTGAATTTACATAGAATACTCGGAGGAAATTTATGTCAAATTGAAGCAGCTTCAAAGAGATATGCTAAGAATGTGAAATAGACCACCTCTGACAAAGGCGTTGAAAAAGCCAGAAAGTACTTGCAGGACAACGGTCTTCTGGCAAGGCCGTTTGATAAGGGGGTTGGTTTTTGTGTAATGACAAAGGAGGCATATGAGAAGAAACAGCAAGGTTCATTACAGGCAGAACAATTTAGTGAGAAGAAGAATCCGACAGACAGCGTGATCCAAAAAAATTGAAAAAGACATAGGCAAAGAATTACTCGCCATGAAAAAAACCACGAGATTAACAAAGCGCTGTATATTAGGTTAAGATCAACGGGGGCGCAGCCGGCTAGGCTATATGGATAGCAAAAACGCACAAACAAGGCACAACACTTTGCCCCTTCCTTTGTTTTCATGGTAGCTCATATGACCCCCTAAATAAAACATTGGTAAAATACTTTGATAAAATTGAGGGGGCAAACATAGAAACTAACACTCAAACGGCCAGGGAGATCTTGGAGAAATTAGAGTTGGACTCTGATAAGAGATAATCTCCCTTGATGGAAAGACTTTATACACTAATGTCCCGCTCAAGGAAGCTGTTGAAATAACCCTGAGGAGATTATATGATCAAATCAATCCTCCGGAAAAATCTCGCAAGGCTATGAAAAAACTACTAAATTTGGCAGTGAGTAAGGTACACTCTAAATGCAATGGTTTGTGGTATGTAGAAAAAGATGGTATAACAATTGGCGCATCCCTTGCATTAAGACTGGCCAATTTGTGGCTCAAAGAATACGAACCTGCATTAATGAAAGACTACCAAAATTGACTGTGCTAAATGAGGATAACAAGGAAGTCTGCCCTGGATGTGAAAAAAAGGTGACAGATTGAACTAAAGGGGTAAAATGCGAAGCTTCTTTGAATTAGTACCACTTAAATTGTGGTAAGTTATCGGGATCCAAATACGCAGACATAGCTGAAACAATGTGGTATTGCATGCTTTGCAAACAACAACAAGAAGCATATCGGAATGACTTTTGTGGATGACTTAGTTAGAACTGTCAAGGGCAATCCTGAGCTAGTCCTCGAGGCTGCCAATAAGTTGCATCCAAACTTGCAGTTCACCAAAGAAGAACTTAATAGTAACAGTAATTTGACATTTTTGGATTTAAATGTCTTTTTGGAACGTGGACTCAGGAAAAAGGTCAAATGAAGGTGGTACCAAAAACCCACTGATACCTATACCATTCTGAATTTTAGAGGCTGCGTACCTTTTCAAAAGAAAAGAAACGTTAAATAAGGGACTGTCCATAGGGTTTTCAGAAGTACCTCAGCATGGTGAATTATTGACCGGGCATTGGAAAAAAATCGGAAACAACGGATTGAAAATCAATATCCGAAAAATTGATCCGGACAGGGTGGTATTTGAAACCCTTAACAAGATCATTGAGGGAAAGACAAAATTAGATTTGACGGCATCAGAACCGGGAAATGATAAATGGTTGAGAGACTCACACACCTTTTATAATGCAACATCGAGGCAATCCAGCTCAACTGTTAGCTGCAAAGATACGGCAAATATCTGGGGTACAAATAATTTTTACAAAAAAGAAAATTAAAAACATGCTTGCAATCCCTCAAAACTTCCTTTGCTTGTGAATTGAGATCCAAAGTGGTGTATGAGCTCACATGTAGTGGATATAACTCCACCTATGTTAACCAGACAGTCCGACATTTAGCCACGAGGGTCGATGAACACCGCAAAGATGACTCCCCAGTAGGGAAACACTTATTCGAATTTAATCAGGAGGTAGGTGGTACTGCTGAGCTAAAGTCAGAGATTATAGACCAAACAGCCAACACTCAGAAGCTACCCACACTAGAGGCTTTGCATATATGGAGGGAGAGGCCGAGAATCAACACACGCGATGACTTCAAGAGCCGGGAATTAACAGTGAAACTATAGTCCCCGTATAACATGGCTAAGTTTCAAAACAATGACAGGTCAGCATCAAAAGTACTCTCAAATCAAAATTTTAAAACAAAGAAAGAACACAAAATTAAAAAATCTCAGAAATTTACATTAAAAACTTACTAATGATAACGTAACTATTATGTAATTACAGTTGTTGAAATTTGATTGGTCAAAAAATGTCAGAGCCTTTTCAGACATTTTTATCGTTTTTCAGATCTTTGATTGTTCTGTAATTATTATTTTAAAAAATCTTAATCCTGATGACGCACAAGATTTGCGGATACGCTTGAAATAACTTTTTAATATTCTTATAACCTTATAACTCTACTCTGAGCTCAACGTTTATCAAAAAAAGTTGCCATTAAATTGATTCTTTACAATTCGTTTCTTATATTAAAAAAAGTGTACAACAAACTCGAAAATGAGACAAAAATTAAGTTCGACAGTTTTTGCTGAGTTCGACAAACTTGAAATAGCACTGTAAAAAAAATTTAAATATAATTTTAAAATTAAAAAGAAGTTCATCCTAATTTTTTCATGTGTTTAAATTGGATCTCATGCAAGCAAAGAGGAACTAAGTTTAGATAAAAACAATTCGAAGAAGTTTGAAAAAATCCGTGAAAAGTTATTGCCGTTCCCAATACGAGATGGAACGAAACGGCTCGAATGAGAACTCAAACCTGAGCATAAATTGAAACGTATGAAAACACAAGATGGAACGAGCTCCATACTGGAGAAAAAATTTTCGAACACCGATGATTTCAATAAGATGCGACAGGAGCTATTCGATCTATTATTTAAAAAAATTTAACCCAAAATGATTGTGATATTTGAAATATAGTTCACTTTGAATTTGATTCGAATGCGAATTCAACAATTGACACTTGTAACAGCTCTATAATTGAAAACTACGCGAGCGTGTGAAGGTTGCAGGTCCTGAAATAAACTCGACGATGAAAGACATCAAAGACTTGACCTTTTTATACTGAGGTAATATTCATTTCAATGATGAATACTCAAAACACCAACTTAGAGTTAAATTTAACCCCGATTACACCAAAATTGTTTGTGTGACTCTGATAACCTTTTGTGAAAACAGCCCTACGGGCGCCCCAGTATCACCAGCAACAGTAGTTATGATAAATTAAGGGCTATAATCAGCAACATCGACAAAACGCAGAAATTCCAGTCATAATATTCAATTGTATAGATACTCGTAAAGAAAAACTTCTTCAAAACTTTCGGTAGTTTTTCGCTTGAAGATAATGCTTTTGTTTTTTAATCTTAACTTGTATATCTCAGTTTGCAGTTAGTGATGATGAATAGTAGTTTGCAAAAACGAAGATACGGAAATCTTTTTTTTTAATATAGCTTTTGACAGCTTTTGACAGGATCGAAATTGAAGCCTGCTAAGTGCACCAATATTCTCATTTATCCTTAAAAAATTTTGTTTTTTTGTCAAAACCATTTTCGTTATGACTGCATAAACAATAGACTATGCTAATAATAGACTATATAATCAATAGACTATATAATCCTAATAGACTATATAATCAATGAATGCAGGTTAAAAGACCCATCAAACGGGTAATTTTTATCCGCCTTCAAATAAAACAGACCACCTACTCAAAATTTCCATGTTTGAGCTCATGTGGCTCAATCAGTTGTTTTTTAAATCAAACGCACGGCATATGACAAAACCTATTACCCAGATTTGAATCAATTTTGGATTCAATTTTGAATTCGATAAAATAAAATGAGCGCCAAATATCAAGAGCAAGAGCAAATTTTAGCTCGAATGGGCTCGACAAAGCTATGGCTAAAGCTGTTCGAAACTTCACCATCCAATGTTCAGAAAACTAGTTATTGCACGTTACAACGTGAGCCCGTTAAAAGCAGCATCGGAAAGAGCAAAATCGAAAAGAAGATGGCCAAATCGAAAAGAATCACAACCTTCTGTATGATTAACCATTTTTAATTTTAGATCACTGGAAAAGGAGGATTTCGGAAATGGCTTACAGTCGTGAATATTATCTGCGCATTGGTGACATTGCGCCTTTTTCTTCCTAATGTCGACTGTGATTCACTTGACATTACACCATCAAGGTGGGTAGTAGCTTCTTACTTTAATCGAAGGGTTTTCTTATAAGAAAACCCTTCGATTAAAGTAAGAAGTTACTACCCGCCTTGATGGTCTAATGTCAAGTGAATCACAGTCGACATTAGGAAGAAAAAGGCGCAATATCACCAATGCGCAGATAATATTCACGACTGTAAGTTATCTTCGAAATCCTCCATTTCCATTGATCTAAAATTAAAAATTGTTAATCATACAGAAAGTTGTGATTGCAAATCCATCCATCTTGGCCAAACTGTCCGTCCTTAAACCACAAGAATTGACGAAAACCTGTAACAAAAGCACCATAATAGATACCGACGGAAAGTGAAACTAGACTCTAACTAAATTTGACGGCATTCTGGTTTGTTGGCACAAACGCTCCAGTTAGCCCGGTCAATGTTCTCATCGAATTTCAAGTAACTCATCGAATTGGTAAGAGCAATCAAACTTGATTTACAAAAATTACAACAAAAGTAATTTATCTACATCATATCGACTCACTACGTGCTACAAATGGCATCATAACAACATCAATATAGCCTCCAAGTTTTTTCATTAACCTGATCCCCGAGGAGATGGCCTAAAATAAAATATCTTTTCTGACTTCTAGCGTCATTGTCTCAAATAAATATTTTTTCTCCTTACGGTTAAAAGGTGTTGGAACGCATGACAGTCCTACCAAGCAGCAGAGTAAAGTTATCCTGTATGTCTCGTACCTTCCTGAATTTTAAGTGTTATGGTCCTGAATACTAAAATAAGGAAATCCGTTGCTAAGAAAAAAAATTCATTCTTTGAGAGAATACCCAAGTTGCCTAATGTCATCACAAAGCAAACAAGGCTCTTAGTTGAAAAAAAAAATCATGCAGTCTGGAAAATTTTTAAAAAACTTTAAAAATCTTCTCCTCTCAAGCCTGTCGAAATAGAAGTTATTTTCTCAAAAAACATTAACAACATAATAATGCCAGTTCGTAATTGCAGATATTTTAAGCTCAAAATAATAAGTTTTTCATTTATCAAGTTCCAATTTTAAGCTTAGTTATCTTGCTTGCTCATTTTGAGTTTTTACATACAAAACAATTCTAAGCTTTCATTTACTCTTTGTTGTACATCTTTCTGTTATTTTTGTAGTTTAGAAGTGTTCTAAAACTTTTAAACTCTTCTTATCGCCTTTTGCTTCTGCCATTTGTGTGTTGTTAATGCTCCATCTCCTCTTCCTGCGACATCGACTCAGCACTCTCGGTTTCGGTTTCTTTCAAGCAACATATCAAAGTTCGTTCTCACGCTGTTCGAGGCACTTCTCCAACACCTCTGCTCTTCTACCATCCGTTTACAACAAGGTGTAAGATCCAAAGTATTCTCCCTGTTTCTGCAGAAGCTGTTGTGGAGGCACAACGTCACATTTTTTTCCATATCTTCCTTTGAAATTCCTTTCTTCTCTCTTCCATCACAATCAATTGTATTCAAGTTCCTCATTACTGCTGTGGTCATTGCATTCCGGTGTGTCGTGAAAGCTTGCTTGAAAGCTTCTGATCTTACGACCAGTTGATGCAAAATGAACACTCTACTAAGCTTCTTCAAATGCAAACTCGTACAACTAGGCTTTCATGATGGCTCTAAACCATTGTCCCAGTCACCTTGTGGCCCATACTGTTTTCACTTCCATCAGAAATTTTAAGATTTTACGCATTGACTCAAAAAAATTAAAATCTTTTCGACAATTAAGTGATTCCAACTGTTATCAGTCGGTGCTTGCTGTCGGTTGATCTCTCTTACTTGAGTTTTCAGACATCTAATCGCCATCATTACTTCGACTATTGTTATCGTTACTGGCTGCGATGAGTCTGGTAAACCCATGGATTACAGCTTATCAGAGTACCAGATCAACACCAGATTACTACGGCCAGGGTACCACCATATTTCTAACAAATAATGTCATGGGAACTCATCAAGCTTTATCATGATGGTCTTCCTGTGAATACTTCCACATGTGTGACGTTCTAGTCCAGAAATTTTCACCCCAGTTTTTTGTTCCTAGACAGGCAACTCTATATTTTCTTCAGTCTTTTCTCGGTTGCTCCTAGAGGCTGCGGTTAATAAATTATATATGGTGTTAATGTCGCGCAAATTACAATCAGCATTGATAGGTCCCTTTGCACATCATTCGTCACTCGCAATATCACATCGTTGTTAGCTCTTGGGCACCATAATGGCTTCATTAAGTCCCAAACGCCAATCAAACTTGTTCTCAATAATTTATCTGAGAATCCCAATCCAAACTCCACTCTGATATCAGATTTCCCTATAAAATGTGAAGTCACTCTGTCTTCTCTTACAGGTCCCAAATTGACCTGTTGACTGGCAATACTTCTTATCGTCGATATTCCGGACTTCCAGTATCTGAGTAACAAAGCTCGTTCATAATCGAAGTAGCAATCAGGTATATCTTTGGGGATGAAAGGGTTATAAGCCATTTGAACGATTCCCGACACATAGTGGTACAACTTTCTGCTGATCGGCCAACAGTATTTTACGTGAATCTGAGCTCTTTGTTGAAAAATCTTTAGATCTTGTCTATCTTCCTCAAGGGTTCTAGTTCCACTAGTTCGTTCATTTTAACTTTTAACGGCTTGCTCTGATGAATGTCTACGAACGAGGGCCTGTAAGAGTAATTTTCTCTGTGTGTCGCAGACCTCTTTCAACAATCTCGCGCAGATATTTTTTTATTGGTCTTTTTGTTGTTTTTCGACTTTACCAGGAGAACTGCTCTCCGGGACACTTTGATTTACTTTGACAAAGGGTGAGAGAGAAGACTCATATTCCGCTGATTCTATCGTTACCGCCGCTGTCTCCACTTCCTTTTCATCAGGAAATTTAAAGTCCATGCCTGAAGAGCCATCCACTGATGCCTTGTCATCGTCATTTTTTTCTGATCCATCGGTTCTTTCACTGGACAATCTTGGTCCGTATTCTCTTGCTTGTTGTTCGTTATTTATGCCAAAGGTCCCTATTTGTTGTCTTCTGTCGCTTGAGCAGAGAGTTTTCGTAGTATCAACTCACCAGCCTACTTGTCGTTCGTCTCTTCTTGCATCACCACGACTTATTCACAGCCATCTCTTGTCAACAAACTTCCCCTCGCTTTGAATTCTGCTCTAACATTTAAAACAACAAGCGCAGCTGCTTGAAAATCACCTTTTCCTCTCATTATGGTTGGTGCGATATTCAATTTAGCCCATCGTCATCAAATATTCCGTGCTTTGTAGTCGCGGCATTGCTCCTTCTGCTCCTGGTCGATTTTTCCAAATTTGCAAATGGTGTATTGCAACGCGTCAGCAATGCGTCAGCAAAACAAGAATCCATCGAATCAGTGAACTTCGCCATTTTTCTTTCATTAATTTTATACGCTCTCAGTCGTCGTGCCTTTACTACGGAGTCTCCTCCGAGCAACAGTCTTCGAATGAGAGAAAATTCTGATGCTTCTTCATGTAACCTCTCAAAATCATCCCAAATTTTTAATTCTTTCCTCACTCTCTGATACGCTGCTAGGAGTCTGGGGATTCTCGTTGTATCGCCGTTTGTCTTATGATAGGGTCGAAGTTTCCACAAGTTCGGGTACACTTCGATATGTCCTCTTTCCTCATCGCCCATTCTATCACAGAAGTGTTTGTTGAAGTTAATGGGTGTCATCTCAGGCTCTGCTATTTTTCCAAATATCAAGTCCTCACTCATGGCTTTACGCAGGACATTTTGTGCACAAAAGTTGAGTGTAATCGGTTACCGAGATTAGGTTCAGGTGTAGCACCAACCTCCTGTAAGTTTCTTCTTTCGTGTCAGGAAATGCGAATGTCACGACGGGATCGTAAGTAACTGTCACGATCTCGCTGGCTGCCTTTATCAGCAATAGAAGATCAATTCGCATACTCAGGCACAAATCAGGGAATAATGAAATACCGCCTACATAGCATCGCACGTCTTCATTTCTTTCGATTAATTTATCCTCTCCCGTTCCAAAGCAAATCTGCTTTGTGATATGTTGTATCAACGTGTGCCTCAGATCTCTCATCTTCGTCCAGGAGGCTGTGGCTGAGTGTAGATCGAATTTCTTCACAATCTCTCGTATCTGCTCTGGGTACCGAGGCAGGGTTATCAGATCTCCAAATCTTCCCTGGGTCATGGCGATCAGCGTCAACAGACCTCCCAGGCGGAGATTGTACTCTCTCTCTCTTTCAATAACACAGCAAGTCCCTTTTCAGAGCTCTCCGCTCCAAATGCCACGAATAGTCCCAGAATCATCACAATTGACAATTCGTGCTTTGAAGAATTCTCAAATCAGGTAGCGGAAAGAAGAAGTATACTTATTCCGGGAAGAACTCGGTCTATCTTCCTCCCATCCTTTCAACATGCTATCTGTTTTCATGTTACCTTTCTCTCCTCCTACGTTTTCAATTCAGGGTGTTTCTAGCGTGGTTCGGTTCGTTCTGTCTACAAACTCGATTTCTCTTCTTCTGCCAGATTCAACTCCTTCAGGATGTACTCATGGATCTTGGCATTCATTGGTTGACCTCGTTGGAAAACGCCCATGCCCAATGCCGCATCTCGAGGAGTCAAATTCAGCCATTTGTTTTCTCCGGCTTTGCCCTTAGAGCTAAGGCTTCTTAATGAGCTTCTGTTTCCATGGCAATATGTCTTTTCGTGGCTCCTTCTTTAACTTTAATTTCTCGGAACAAAAAATTATCAGACATGTCAACTATTAACCGATGATCTTCATTTATCCCTGTCTTCTGAAATAGGACAGCTCCAACCCCAACACTTTTCACAACACTAAGATGTATAGCGGCTATTCCTTCAATCACCTCCTTGCTTTTAAAGTGTCAGACATATTGTTGATAGTTCAACTCAGAGTGGCCTCAGACTTCTTGGCTCCAACTCCTGAATCGGAGCTGGTATGATTGCATCGTGTTTTTCTTCAGAGAGAAGTACAATCATCGCGTTTACAAGTTTCAATCCGTTTGAGAGATGTGAATATCCTCGGGACAGCACTGATACTGGCTTTGAGCTTAGCCTCTGGAACCCTCCTTCTTTCAGCACGTCCATTATCTCGCCCATGGAATTCAGGATACCTTCATTAGTTGTCACACAGCAGCTTTGGCCGTAATCGGTTTTTACGTGTGCAGGAGTCTGCTCCCAAGACCTTTACTTTGCAAATGATCATTTATCACAGCAAAGACGATCGTTATCGGGTTCAAAACTGTTTGTCAATGAACACCATACCAATGGCCATTTACGTGGGTTAATTCAGATAAGCTCCTGCTAGCATTACCACATCCGATCAGAAAAAAAAGATTTCGAGCTGTTCAAGTAACTCGAAATAGTTATACCCATTATCTTGGCATTTCTCATCTCAGCTTTGGTTTAGGCGGCGAAGATCTTGAACTTCGAGTCGCCTTTTTTTCCACATAACCATCTTGCTCTGTTGGTTTTGAGTGTGCTCTATTTTTACGTGTGCAGGAGGTGCTCGCACTTGTTAGAACTTTTTCACACGTTTTCCAGGAGGCTCTTTCTTCTTTAAGAATCTTTCCGGGCTCTCATCCCTTCTTTGCTTGATTCACCCTCAAGTCTTGCAACGTCCTAGAATTGACATGTCTCATGGTGTTACTGGAGGGTAGTCCCTCGAGCTCAGCCAGTCTCAGTGATGTCGCCGAACTGAAATTGATCTCTGCTGATATCAGCAAATCCACACCATCGATGGAATATAATCTGTTGACGGACAGCTTCGCGACATCCAACATCCGCACTATTTGTGTCACGGCAGTGACTAATATAGACAGGTTTCCAGTTTAGGTGACACAGATCTGGAGTTAGCTCTTAATTTCGTCGCGCCCTCAGCTCTCAACGCCCCTGTATCAAATAGTTCGACTTCCAATTCATCCAATGGTTCCTGGAAGACACGGTTCATCCAGACTTGCCCTTTTATGCTGTCAAAATGGATTCCGCCAGTCTCAAATCTGGACTGATCCCGAGATCTCAATTCAGGCTCTTAGTCCATCAGAATCAGTCGTCCAGTGTTGCGACTCGCTAGATTACGTATTTTTTTTTTCATCTGATGACTCTTTCGTTATGCCTTCGCCCAGTCTCTATCGTGGTTGAATCGTTCTCATCGCTAGATCCTTACCCAATCGATTTATCACGTCGGACCTCTTCTCTCAATCACTTGGGCTCTGCACTATTTATCTCATGGTCAGGTATGCTCCAGACAGATTTCCTGATTAGGTGGCACAAATGCGGAATTGACTCGTACATTCGTCGCGCCCTCAGCTCTCAACGTCCCTGTATCAAATAGTCCATCTTCCATTTCTTTCAATCATTCCTGGAAGGCACGGTTCATCCAGGCTTGCCCTTTTATGTTTTAAAAATGGATTCTGTCAATCTTAAACCTGGACTGATCCAGAGCTCTCACTTCATGGTCTAAGTCCATCAGTATCAGTCGTTCAGCGTTGTGACTCGCCACGTTTCGTAATATTTTTGTTCCGTCTGATAATTCTTTTCTTATGCCTCCGCACAGGAGCCTGTTGTGTCCTCTTGTTCATGGGTACCGTGCAGACGGCCAGTACCGACCACTGAAACTTCTTCCATACCGCTGTAAAATAGACAGACTAAAATTTCGTCCCATCGATATTCTTCTGCTGCTGAAGTTGTGAACAAGTTGTTAGTGCCTATCAAAGTCGTCACATCTACCATCTTTCCTGGGTTCATTTGCTCAACCACTTGATCTTATTTGGCTACTGTGTTATCTCGGGAGGCCATCATTGTAGTGATTCATGCGGTCCTTAAGTTCTGTAATACCCTCACAAGTCTGTCGCCCAAAAACAAATGCGATGTGCCAAGGGTGGTTGCTGCATATTTTTCGCTGGACTCCAAGTTGAACCATTAAAGCCGGCTGACGAATCCATGTCTGGAATCTTTGCGAAGCTATTCTCGATTTAGTTGTTCTTCGGCATATCCAGTATATGTGACACATTCTTCATCGGCATGTTCTTGCTGCCCTTTCTACTACCGGATTCTCCATCGTATCACTCGGTCCGGGGTTGTGTTTCTTCCAGATTTTGGGGAGACTTGCATTTCTGCCGTTTGACTCAACTGGCGAAGCTTCAGGAATTTCACTGGCGACTGACTGTGGGGAACATCCCTTACGGGCAACGGGCATTCCAGTTTCGCTACATTTAGTCGCTCCGATCGTTCCCCATATTCCCTCCTCAAACGCTCTATTTTTTATCCCTGGTTCTTGTTTACAATCATCAAACAGTCTTCTCCACATGTTTCGATCTTTTTGAGTTCTGAATAACGCCTTTCTTATTATGTCCAGCTCGTTTCGTCTCTCTGTTAGGTCATCCATCGTCTCGTTCGCCTGTACTTTTTCTACTATTGCTCTTTTTGGCGGCACTGTAGCTTTAAGCTGTCAGCTATACGAGGCAGCCTCGCCACTCATCTCTTGATGTATCGTCTGATGCCTCCTCCTCAAACCGGGACGAGGCCTCGCTGGGAGTGGGATTTCTCCAGGCTGGTTTGTTTTCGAGGTACCCAACACAGATATGCACACCAAATCGCTTCCTGAGAGTGTTCCATTCCTCCATCTCAAAACAAGCAGGCTTGGTCGATCTAGTACTTCTTGTTCGCCCCAAGCTGCAATTAGAAAGAGTTACGTGGGGCGGTCTCCACGGTTGCCATGCCCCAAGAATCGTGAAGGCAGCCGTCAAGATCACTACCTTCGGATCATCTTGAGCCTAGTCTCTTTCCAGCAACCATCGATAAAGCTAGTCTATGACTGGTCATACGTAGACGTCGGCCAAGTCTAACAAATTGTCACAGTTGTCTTGGGTGGTTTTGAATAAATGAATCGATTACAGTATCTTCGATTCAAAAGGTTGGAACTCGCAATTAACTTCGATCAATTAGGATCGGAAAATGAGATAATAACTATCACCTCTGCTCAACGTTGTTTCCATTTCGTAATAAAAAGTTTTATTTTAGATCAGTTGTTGTAAAAGGCTTGTTCTTAAGAGTATCAAAGCTTAATTTAATCTACAATTCTTATATTTTTCCGAAACAGTACTTGGCGTATCAACAAAATTGTGCTCTAACGATGTCCGGACTGAATTCAACCAGTTCCTCTAGTTATTGTTAGTCAAGTTACGAAGTAACTACCTAACCTAGTCCTTGTTTCTAGTTCAAAAATTAGAGATATCTCAAAAATCGCGCTTTGTGAAGAGATCAAAAAACCAACAATTTGATCCAAAAAAAGTGGTCTGTTGATGGG